>NC_133652.1:213211184-213443840 GCF_009905375.1 Apium graveolens
AGTCAAGAAAGAGGTTCTTATCAAGCAAAGCCAGAACTACAAGTCAAAGAACTAGTTCTGATGCTGGGAGAAGAACAAGTTCTGATACTGGTAAAAGGATAAGTTCTAATGAACAAATTTTGAAACTTGATGAAGAGATCTCCAAAAGGCTGTTCCTAGAAGACAATCTAGGCATGGATCTTGAAAGTCTGAAGGAAGAAGAGATTGGACTGAAAGCTGAAAATGACAGATCTAAGTCAAAGTTTAAAACTCAAGACACAACAAAGAAACCACCTAAGCCTAAGGGCATTGTGATCAAAGAGAGGACAGATACTGAGGCATCTAAGGCCAAGTCCAAATCACAGGTGGAATTTGTTCCTAGATTCAAGGGTAAGGCAAAAGTTGATGAACCTGTAAAGATATATATGCCAATTATGGATCTGGAAGTAAAATATGATGAAGATACTAGTCTGATTTTAAAGAAGGAGAAGAATATTCAAACAACCTCTGACCGAGCTCATGTTGTTCAAGATCAGGACTTAGTAAATTCTGATATTACAATGATTCAAGCAACCTCTGAAAGAGCTCAAGTTGTCTTGACATCGGAAGAAAAGGAAACCTCTGACATTGCTCATGTTAAACCTTCAAAAATTCTACTACCTGGGTTTACTAAAGCTCAACAATCTGCTCAATCTATGAAGACTTCAACAAATGTTTTTAAGGGTAGATTGCTCCAAGGGAAGGAAGCCAAAGATAAAACATGACTAGGTAATGCTGATGAGAAAGAGTAAACAACTCTACTTTAGATCCTACATCTCTTTCTGAACCAGGAGTAGGGACAACTCCAGAAAGACTAAATCAATAGTTCTCTCAGCATATTCAAGTTCATTTCATCCTCCTTTTAGCATCTTTAAGTTCAACTGTATCTTCCCCTGTCTGAAAGATAGCAGCCCTGAGATCATTAATCTTTGCTTTCCTTATTTCTGATCCAGTTTGATCAGATAAGCTTTGTCAGACTCCAGATTAAATTCAACACCCTTAATACCATAAATGTAGTGATCTTGGCGGTATTAGGCTTCATCTCAACTAATTCACCATTTGTGAGCTCTGTACTTTGGATAGTTATGGTCTGTCAGACTTATAGAGTAAAGTTTCTTTTGCCTTTGAATATCAGACTTTAAGGATGGTAAAAGCTACAAGGACTGTGAGTTGTAGTTATCTGGTCAAATTCTATATGCATTTGTACTTAATATTTTTGACATCATCAAATATCTATTAAACTTGTATATTATGTTAATTTATAAGTTAGGGGAGATTGTTAGACATATTTGTGATGTCATGTCTATTAATGATTGTATTTAGTTTTCAGATCTTGACTAACAGGACAAATCAGGGAACTTAACTGGAAATCAGTACTTATACTGAAGTCAGAACTTAAGATATCAGAACTTAAGTTATCTGAACTTAAGATATCAGAAGATATTCATCAGAGATAATATCAGGACCTTAAGAAGATTGTCAAATAAGAAAGACGGTTGATTGAAGGAAAAAAAGATTGAGATTAACACAAGAAGAGATATGCATGGAGAATAATTCTATGAAGAATAGAAGACTTGGAGGAAAGATAACTAATTGATATATTTTAGGATGCAGACTTTTATTCGATATCAATTAGAAGATTATCTTGTAACTGTGTGGTATATAAACACAGCATGGGGTTTACACTAGAAGTGTTATCATTATCGAGAATATTATTCATTGTAACCCTAGCAGCTCTCGTGATATCTGTTCATCACTGAGAGAGAACGGTTTCATTGTAATACTGTTTTATTAATAGATTATTTTATGTTTCATACTTGTGTTTTTTAATTCGATTTGATTGTAGTATACATTGTATTCAACCCCCTTGTACAGTGTTGTGACCTAACAGATCAATATTTAAATTTTTGTATCAAAACTGTTGGAGATGGCCTAAGTTAAAAGAGGAGAATTAAAATTTAGTGCTTGATTAATTCTAAGTATATATATATAGGGAATGATCAAATTCAAACTAAAATTAAAATAGAAACTATGAACTAATCTAAGATGGTCCCCTAAATCACATCACCCAACTACTCTGCACCCTCCCACACACAATTTCAGCTTTTCCCCTCCGTTTTAATTTGATTTTTCCAGTCAAACCGTAAGTTTTTTTTTAAAATCCGATTTCACTGTATTTTTTCTACATCTCTCAACGATCGATTTGCATACCATATGTGTTATATTTCGAAGTAATTTTCAAAAAAAAATTATTTGGTTTTTAGTTTGTATTTAAAAATGGCTTCTATTAGAGTAGCCCGTAGGGGACTGATCAAATACAAACTAAAATTAAAATAGAAACTAAAAAAATATCTAAGTCATTAGATCTACTTAATCTAATAGTCCCCTTTAGATCACCCCACCCAACTATCTCTACACACTCCACACCCAATTTCAGCTTTTCTCTTTAATTTTTAATTTGAGTTTTCCCGTTAAACCGTAAGTTTTTTAAAAATCCGATTTTCACTCTATTTTTTTATATCTCTGACGATCGATTTGCATACCATATGTGTTATATTTCGAATTAATTTTAAAATATAAATTATTTAGTTTCTAGTTCTATTCTAAATTGGTTTTTATTGGAGTAACCCAATATATATATATATGCAAATAAACCCATTTTTTCAAATTAGTACTTGATTTTGGAGTTGTCCACAATAAGTCAAGGACCAAGGTTTTTAAACAAGGCAAAACACCGGATGTCGTCTCAGCTATGGATAGGAACCAGGGGTGGCCCTGTTTGTATAGGCGAGCAATAATTGCCCATATGACCCCCCACACTCAACTGCCCCCAAAATTTTCTAACTTTTCAAGTAGTAAATATATATGAATTTTCATAATATATGTATATTAGGGCCCATAAACTGATTTTGATTTGGACCCCTCGAATCTGAGGGTCGGCCCTGATACAAACCATGCTTTATTTGAGGAGTTAGTCCTAAATAATAGTCCCATTCTTTTTTTAAGATAGGTGTTTTATTACTTCATCCGTTTTAAATTAGATGTTCATTTCAAAAAGTCGCATAATTTAAAAAAAATTATTTTGATAAATATATTACATAAATTGGCGAATGAGGTTGATCTAGAAAATTTAAATAAGAGATATGTGAAGTTTAATCGACTTTGAATAAATATTTACTGAAAGTTGAAATGAATAATTAAATTAAAATAATTTAATTAGTAAGAATAAACATATAATCTGAAACGGAGAGAGTAATTTTAAACTCAAACTAATATTACTTTAGCTGGTGATTAATAAGTACCATTTGACGTGTAAATAAAAAAAACATAGCATGAGTACTAAAATTAGAAAAAAAACCATTTTTCTCACAATTTCAGAGTGAATGGTCCAAAATATCACTAACTGAAATTTATGGCTCTTTGTATCACTTAATAACGAGCCTAAATATACGTATTTAGTGTTTTAATATCATAGGCTAACCAGTTAAACTGGTCAACTAGGTGTCATGCCAATTCTTACTTTTTAATACCGGTCTTTCTAATGTGTGCCCAATGGCACACATTAGTCACTAACTCCAATAAAAATAACCATTTTTTATTGGTGGAATTGATGTGAATGCAGAGGGCCATTAACATTTATTATTCAACCACCAATAAAAAGAACCTATTTCTATGAAAGTTAGTGACTATTGTGTACTCTTGGGCCACACCATAAAAAATCCCTTTTAATATATTTGTATTGAGTGCACGGTCCACAATGCAAATGACCTGCATCTGCATGTGAAGTGAACCCCATCACTGTGATATTATGTCTTCGTGTATCATTAGAAAACGCAATACAAATTTATGTTTCTCACATAATACAAATAAATCTTGCGTTGTTGTCTTCTCTAACACATGTTATAATTACGGTTTCAGTTTTTTTATTTCTTAATTATTTCAAAAAACAAAAGGAACGCAATTAAAAACTCTGTTTTGAAGTAACGCATGTTAAAGTTTGTTTCTAAATGATATAAAGGGCAATTTTCTTATATAATCATATTTTGGACCATTTCATTTTAAATTATGGTATAAAGGGCCAATACCCTAATGCCTTATTTGGAAATAAGCATTTCATTTTAAATGAAAGATTTTAAATGACATGATTTGAATTGTCATTTCAAATTCCTATGTTTACACTAAAATTTGATTGTCTTGAATTTCAAATGAATCCAAATCCAAATTCTTTATATTATCCAAACATGTTATTTGATCAAATCTAGAATTTTAAATGAAATCCAAGTTATCAAACGGGCACTAAAATTATTTAATTTACTTGTAACTAATTACCTCATTCCGGAGCTTTACTTGACAGATCCCGAGCTTCACTCGACAAATTTTAAGTTTTGAGTTGCATATTCTTAGGCTTTATTATCATTAATTAATTTATTTTCTTTTATTTTTCTCAGGTTTAATGACTGTGGCCCGATAAATTATTTGTTGAATACATGTTTTTTCACAATTTACAGCTTCAAGGTATTTAAATTTTCAAAAATAAAAATCAGTAATTTTCATTAAATTTATACATTTGTTTGTAATTTCTATATGTTTATGATGTTTAAATTGTTTACAATTTTGGATTTCTTCATATTTTAAGGTACTAACTACTAAGAGGAGTGTATTCAATTAGGATTTGGAAAAATTTTTTTGGTTTTTTGAAATCAAGAGATATTCCATTTGTATTTTAAAAAATCCTTAAAAATCTCATTGTATTCAATAGAGATTAGAAAAAGTCCTTTAAAATTCCAGAGTATTCAATTTAGATTTTAAAAAGTCTACTAAAATCTGGCGGTATTCAATTTAGATTTTAAAAAACCATCAAAATCTGATGGTATTCAAAAGTTCGTGGATTTTTTTTTTTAAAAATGGTGGATTTTGATGAATTTCCTGGTTTATATTTAATCTTTTGAAATCTCTTTAAAATATATGAGATTTTGAAGGATTTCTGGAAAATTTCATAAAATCAACAAGACTTGTAAGATTTTTCTATCAACTCCGTCAAAATCCACGAACAATTAAAATTAAAAAAAATCTTTATAAATTCATGAATTATTATTAATTTTTTAAAATCTGAAATAATATTTATATGATAGGACAACCTCACACCCTTAGTTCAAGATATCGAAGTGACGACATCTACGATTTGTTTTTTACACAACTTTTTACAAAAAATTTGTTTTGACATGATTTTATTTGACGATGGTAGTTATAATATCTCTTATTTTTTGACGATGGTAGTAATACTATCTTTTATTTTCTTTCTTTTTCCCCTCTTCTAAGGTTGTGGACAAATTCATGTACGAATGAATTAAGGAGCCAAACTATATTTATCAAAAATTGATTGAATCTATTTTTTATTATATGCATTCAAATACAAAGTAACAAACCTATAACATATTTTTTTGACCAAAATTAATATATTAATACTAAAAAATTATATGTGCCCCAATAAGAAATTACTAAATATCAATGTAATATTAAATCATTATTATGACATGTACACTTAAGTTACTTAACGAGAGGGCGGTATTATTGGAATAAAATAAGGTGATTAAATAGATTAGAATTAGTGATTTACAAATACCATATACGAGCTGAAATTCATATACAGGTCATGAATCGCTCATTTTTTAAAGTTCATGTATTTAAATAAAAATTCATATGCATCCTAATTTATAAAAGAGAAGAGTTCGAATTTTAAAGAAAAGATATCGTTATTCATAAACGAGAGGGGTTTAGATCATTTTTAATAAATTAAAATTCAAAAAAATACCTATTTAATCAAAGAATGGTAATTCGGATTTATAAAGAGAATGTGTATTATTATTTAATTGGGATGAGATACGAGAGATTAAGTGGTCCTCCTCTTCGAAATAGACAACACACTATTATAAATATAATAATAATTATTTTATGGGTTACATATAAATATAACAATTATATTTACTATTTATTATATTGGGTTAAATTAAGTGATCAAATAAGAAACTCAATTAAATTTTAATTTATTGAATGGGTCTAAAAAGTGGATACCTAATACCAAACTCAATTAAATTATAATAGGAGATTTAATTAGGTGGTATATAAAAAAAGGGTTATAATCCCCAATATATCAAGTACGTTATACGACTTATTTTCTAACCATCACAGAGAACTATTGAGAAACCCTAAGGACTTGGTTGAGGAAGACAATAATCAAGAACATAATACAGATTCAGATACCGTAATAATTATTGTCTTATGGACAGGTACGCTTCTACTTTCGGTTTAATCTCGATAATAAGATATGATGATTATGGTCCTTGTCTCTATTTTAAAGAATTATATGTTTATAAAATTAATAGATTCTTTTTCAATGGGCATCAGAGCCTCTTCATATAATTATTGGATATTGATTCGAGCAATTTTGTATACGTGTTATTTTGTTTCATTGAATTATTATTTTCTGAGATCTTGCAGTTACAGTCTGCTATGGTAGTCTGTTATAGTTCACTCATAATATGGTTATTAATTGGTTACCGTGTATGGATTTAGAACCGGATTTAACTTTTGTGGTGTGGTTTGCTGTTAAATTTTATTATCACGGTATGATATTATATTACATGTAATTAAATGATGTTGACTTAGTAATTTACAATTGGCGATGTACCATCTGCTGCTTTGTGTGGATATGATTTTTCCGACATATATTATATTAATATTCTTGCTTATTAATTAAGTGCCTTAAAGCAAGTTTTTTTTTAGTCATGGATTTAGGAGGCCTTTACATAAATTTTGTTTTTTACCTGTAGATCACGCGGTTGCCCAGTTTAAAATTTCAAGGACTCTCTTTAGGTGTGGCAATTTAGATGTACCGTGGGATATTGTGGTTAGATATTTTGGTTAGAAAGCTGTACGTAGAGAATATATTATATTTGTGGGTTTAATTTTTTTATTATTATTAGTATTGGCAAATTATTGTTAACTTATTTATTTAAGTGGTCAAATATTTTTAAGTTAATTGATTGAAGCAATATGTTGCCAAAGTGACCTCTTTTGTGTAGATTAATTAATTTAAGAATATTATTATGATGATATAATATTTAATTTTATGCAAATTTTATCGGCCCAAAGGAAGTTAATATTTGGCCAAAATTAAAATATTCTTGTGATAATAAGTATGTAACAATATCAAGTTTTTCAAATGAATAATAAGTCGGTCCAAAGAAAGACATATTATTTTATAGAAATTAAGTGTTAATACTTAATTATTGCATGGAGAGTACCAATTGCAAATTAAATTTCTGTCCAAAGACTAAAATTTAATGTTGCACAAGGTATCTTGTGATTAGAGCTGTCAAAAGAATTCGAAAAATCCGATATTCGTCCGAAAAATCCGCATTCGTATCTGAAATAAAGCGGATATTATTCGTATCTGAAATAAATATCCGTATTCGAATCGGACGATTGCGGATACGGATATAGGAATATTCCTATCTGATAATATCTGTATCCAAATAAATATATTTTATATTTAAATATTTAAATAATTTAAAAATATATTATATTAAATTTATAGTATGTTTATGTGTGTATATAAATACAGATATATTATGTTTATAAAATTTTATAGACATATAAAAAAATCATTTGAGTTTAAATATTATTTTAAAATTATTTTTTTAAAAAAATTAAAATATGATTAAATTACTTTATCTCTTATTTTAATTTTTTAAAATGAATTTTTAATTTTTACTATATTTTTTAATAATTTTTCAATTTTTAAAATTTTTAATATAAAATAATAAAATCTGATTGAAAATCGGATTCGGATCCGGATATTATCTGTATGCGGATAGTATCTGTCGGATATGGATTCAAATATTATTTTTTAAATATTTTCGGATTCGTATACTGTTACGACCGGCATTTTATGTAATATTATTTGTGGATTGGGTATAATATTAAAGTCAAATGAAAATATATTCAATGCTTGTACGCTAGTGTGAGTGAAAGTTTCTGCATTATCAATTTGTTTTGTGTAGTATATGATTTTTCAAAGCAAGTGTTTATTTAATTTCTTTATTTTTGATTTATAAGGAATATTCTAAGTTTTGGAATTTTTTTTTAAAAGGTATTTTGTTCACAAATTTTGAAAATGATTTTATAAAGTCTCTAAAAATCCAAGCTATTTATGATATAAATTCTATAATTTTTGAACTTGTATTTTATTTTATAAAAATAAATCATTGTAAATTTTAGTTGTCATATTTATCAAATTACATAAGAGACCATGCATGCAAATCACCCTTCTATTCTCTCAAAGGGCAAACAAGACTTTTCCAACCCCACTAACTCATTTGATTATTACCAAATTACTACCTTAGCCTTGCATGCAAAATGGCCTAACTTTAACCAAGGGACATTTTTGTAAGTTCTCACTTCCACTCATCATTTGTAAACCAAATAGCATAAAACAAAGAAATCAAAGTGGGAGAAGTCATTCTCATTCCACACTCCAACACACCACAAATTTCTCTCCTTTTCCCCCTCCCACCTTGCTCTCGGCCGAAGGCCAAAATCCCCCACCCCTTCCATTTTTCAATTCATTCTTCATCTTCCCAAGTGTAAATCTTTTACCTACATTCATCTTATATACTTTCCAAGTGTTTTGTGACTTGGAAGTTGAAGTTCCATGGATGCATGTGTAGTTCTTATGTGATCTCCAAAGAGAAACTCTTGATTCTTGTGAATTCAAGAGCTCTCTATGAGATATATTATGTATATGTGCTAACTAAGTGTTTTATGGAGATATCATGCTTTAAAATCCTTTGCATGCTACTGAAATTTCATTATATATTTATGTTTAGCCATGCATGTTAGTTTTAAGACATTAAAATGATGATCAACCATGTTTTGCATGCTACTCTTTTCGAAATCATGTAGTTATATTTAAAAATCTATAAATTCGAAATATGTGTGCTTAAAATAGATTGTTTTCATGATAAATTTCTTATTAATACTTAAAGGAAGTTATATTTCATGATTATTAAGGATCAATATTAGGTGCAAGTCGATTTTGCAAGCATTTAAAACTTTATGTCTAGCCGAAATCTTGTTATGTGCTTTCCATGAGTTGCATGTTATATATTTAGTTGCATGTTGTTGTTTTTGGGCATGGATGATCTCACCCAAGTTTATTTTGAGAATAAGGGAGTTAGTTCAGTAGATTACCATGTATAAGTCTTGGTTTAAGTATTGAGTTGTTGTTAGTTGAGTTTGTCAAGTCAAAACCTTGGAAAATGAGAGTTATAGTTTCTGCAGAAAAATCAGTATAGCACCCTGAGGTTTAGAGTGAGTTTTGACCATGTCATTGGTGTGAACTTTGAGGCCCAAGCTACCAGAAGTTAGTATTGGGAGTATATAAAAGGTTTTAGGAGTTGGTTGGAGGTTTGCATGTCATTTGATTAGGTGCACAAGTAGAATCACAAAATCTGTCCAGCAGGGGACAGTTTTGTTGCAACTTAGAAATAGGGAGATTTGACCATGTCATGGGTAGGCCCTCATTAGGCACAATTGAGCCTTAGTTAGAGGGTATGTCAGAGAAGTTTTTCCAACCATAGTTCATAGGATATGAGCTAGAACCATGTGTCACAAGTTAATTCAAGTCAGGGCATTTTCTGCCCAGGAAAACAGGGGAACCTTGGACTTTTAGCTTAGGCCCAAGAAGGCCCAAGCCAGGCCCTTGAGCCACATCAAGTTTGTGAGATGCCCTTAGGTCAGGAGAGTCTTGTGTAAAAGTTTTGAAGGAAAACTTGTAGTTTAAGAGTGTCTAATGTACTCAAGAAACCATGGTTGTCATTCTGAAATTTGCACCCGTGAGCACTATCACTTAACACATAGTTTTAGAATACTTAGAAGTGAGTATTAGGTCGACCACCATAGTTGTAAGATAGTATAAGGTCATTATAGCAAAAGGCACAGATGAGGGTCTATAGGTTTTGGATAATTTAGGAAAAGCACATCGAGTTAGGAAGCCAAAATTAGAAGACCTTGTCTAGTTTAGCGACCAAGTGACTTAAGTTGTGAGTCGAGATCATCCAAGCCTAGTGTTGCATTATGGTATATATGGTGTTTTTTGGTGTTAATATATGATATCTGAATATGTGGCTATGTGTGTGCAATTATAATTTAAAGGTGAATATAAATTAAGTGCATATAGGCCTAAGTGCCATCCGTGTTTAATTTCGAGTTGTAAATAGGTTAAGTTGGTGAGAATATATTATAATGAGGATTATTATTATTTATGTAGGATCTCGAGATGAGGGAAAATTAGCCATAAAGGTCGAGTGAAGCTCCAGTTGTTGCTCCTACCAGTCAGACCAGACCAGCTTATCTCAAGGCAAGTGATTCAACTTGACCTTCGTATTTACTACAAATAGTTCTTATATATTGATGCAATTATCCTGAGTCATTTTGATATATTTAAATCAAGCGTATCTTTTGTTTATCTTTGAGTTACATAGAGATGCCATGAACCCTCGAGTACGTATTGCAAGTAGTTCAAAAGTCTTTCATGATAGTTTAATGCCATGATAAAATGAAGAGTTGATATATTACTTTATGGATCCTCTTGATTAACATGTTGATGTTTCCTAAGTATTAATATCTTATCCTGATACTTGAACCCCTATAGAACCTTACTTTAAATTCTGATAGTCAGATACTTACCAGCTTGATTCCTCATTGATTGATACCCTCTTTCTTATCCTAAAGCTTGACAATTCTGATATGTCCTGAGTTAAAGATCATTCTTCATACCTTAACACCCTTAGTATTCATGAAGCTTACCTTCTTGATGATCCACCACTTGAACCATGATGAGAAACCATTGCTTTGAGCCCAAATTGGCATTACCCTTCATATTATCCATTAGCCTCACTAAATCCTCTTGTCCAATCTTTGATATATGAAAACCATTCAATTACTTGAATAGAGAATAGTTTTGTGAATCATGGCTCTGATATTCAGTACCTTGTTTCCCGTATTTCGAGTTGATCTATAATTCCTTAATTAAAAATGTTTACTGTTAAAAGAGATTTTGTTACAATTCGGCATCAGCTTTTGAAATAAATAAAATGTGGGTTTTCAGTCCCAAAGGGGGATAAATGTTTTCTTTGAATGGTGGATCTGGACTGAGACGCGAGTCCTTTCCGCACTTATATTAGGCTTCAAAGTTGCCTAGGGATTCCCAATAATGTTTTAGAACCCAACGAGGTTCGGGATTACTTCGCGGCTGATCACCGGCTGTAATCCGTAGCGTCATAAAATGATTTTGATTAAGACATGATTTTAAAATTATTTTGATGCAAGCAAAATGATGCCATCTCACATAGTTTTTATCTCTCGTTACCTTTGGTTATGTCTTTCCATTATCATTCTTAAAAGTATATCTCAATTTATGTTTTGTGTCGTATTGTTAGCACTTGTTGAGCATTTGGCTCACTTCTTGCTTTACCCTGATATTACAGCTAGCAGCTATGGTTAGATTCAAGCAGACTGCCCGTAAGACCTGTGATGTTGATGCTTATGTTCGAGCGCAGGTAGAATAAGTAATAATAGTTGTGTGAGGACTCGGTATTTGTAATCAGATGTAATAGTTGGTAGTGTTGGGCTGTTCCAAACCCTAAACTATAAGATCTTGGAGTTGGTTGTGTATTCTTCATTTAAAATATTGTAATAGCTATATTTATTTTGCTGTTTAAGTTGGGGGTATGACAGGTTTTGGTATCAGAGCTACGGTTTAGAGTCCCTGGACAGCCCAAATAGGTTATAAGATTTGTGTGTAGGTTATAGATATTATGCGAGAGAGTAGGTTAAGTAAATTATTATTAATACTCCTCTTATTATTGGTTGTCAGCAAAGGGCGCATTCCTCGTCATCCTCTGGGTCGGACGACACTATTGCTTTCTCCGTGTATGCTGAGTTGAGGCGCGAGTTCGACATGCTTCAGGGCAAGTACGACCGAATGATAGACCGACTGAAGAACGTGTATCCGGATAACCGAAACTACGAAGAGAAGCCCAAGGAGCAGATGATTGCGAGACTTGAGACCTTGGTTCAGTACGTCAACACTAAGCTTAAGGAGATGCCAGCGCACCGGGACCGTACCAGCCAGTATGTCATTCAGATGGTGGCGGATGAGCTCCAGAGCATTGTGAAGACGCTTCGAGAGGAAAAGACTACCAAGCCCCGTTCAGATGGAGTGGAGCCTTAGTTCTTTCCATTTACCTTTCATGTTGTTGTACTATCAGACTCTATGGAATCCCCAGTTGTTTCCGTTTTTCCTTTAAATAAGCCTGTTATTCCTAGAATCAAAAGGGAACAATCAGGCAAGCCAAGGGCAAGTTGGAGAAAACAGGTTCCAGAGACCGGAATGCAAGCACTATGGAAGAAGGCACCCCGGAGTATGCAATAAGCTAAGAATGACCTGTTATAGGTGCAATCAAAAGGGACATTTGGCAAATGAGTGCAAGATGCCGAAGCCAGGAGTTACGTGCTACAAGTGTGGGAAGACTGGACACATGGCTAGGGAGTGTAAGGCAACAGGACCAGTCAAAGCTCTGATGAACGTGGCAAGTACCAGTGCAAGCGTGCCAGCTGAGGTATTGGCATTACCTCCACCACCCGCACCAACCCCGCAAGCAACAGCAAGGACATTTGATCTAAAGATGAAAGATGTTGTTCAGAATTCTGAGGTGATAGCAGGTACACTTTTACTCAATAATGTCAAAGCTAAAGTATTGATTGATTCGGGAGCAACAAGATCTTTCATATCAGAATCTTTTGTTGATAAGCTTCAATGTGAGAAAATGATTATGAGTGAGGTAGTAAATGTGGTAATTGCAAACCAAGAGAAGATTCCTGTGAATCAATTTTGTCCAAAGTGTGAGATCGATATTTCGGGATATAAGTTTTCAGCCGACTTGATACTCTTCAAGTTGGGAGAGTTTGACATAATTTTAGGAATGGATTGGTTAGGAGAGAATAGCGCTCAGATTAATTGTAAGACCAAGAGAGTGTATTTAAAGACGAAGAGTGGAGAGAAGGTAGTATTTAAGGGGCAGAGGCAAGAGCAACTATTTCTTACAATCGTTCAGGCTAAGAAGTTGCTTAGGAAAGGTTGCGAGTCGTTCCTAGCATATGTAGTGGATTCAGAGAGAGGCAGCCTCAGCATGGAAGATATTCCTGTAGTTAGTGAGTTCCCCGATGTATTTCCCGACGAACTACCAGGCTTACCACCAGATCGACAAATTGAGTTTGAGATCAACCTTGCTCCAGGCACGGAACCAGTTTCAAAGGCCCCATATAGGATGGCACCAGCAGTAATGAAAGAGTTGGCGAGCCAGCTACAAGAATTATTGGATAAAGGAGTGATACGACCAAGTACGTCGCCATGGGGAGCACCTGTTCTGTTTGTAAAGAAGAAAGATGGGAGTATGCGTCTATGCATAGATTACCGGGAGTTGAATAAGGTGACGATCAAGAACCGCTACCCGCTACCAAGGATATATGACCTTTTTGATCAGTTGAAGGGAGCAAAATGCTTTTCAAAGATTGACTTGAGATCGGGATACCATCAATTAAAGATCAAAGAAGAAGATATTCCTAAGACCGCATTCAGGACCAGATATGGGCATTATGAATTCCTAGTAATGCCGTTTGGATTGACCAACGCTCCGGCCGCATTTATGGATCTGATGAATCGGGTATTTAAGAAGTATTTGGACAAATTTATCGTGGTATTTATTGATGACATCCTTATTTATTCTAAGTCGGAAGAAGAACATAAGCAGCACCTCTGGATAGCATTGGAGATACTCCGACAAGAGAAGTTGTATGCCAAGTTCACCAAATGTGAGTTTTGGTTAAAGGAAGTTCAATTTTTGGGGCATGTTATTGGAAATGAGGGAGTTAAAGTGGATCCGGCAAAGATTGAGGCAGTTATGAGTTGGGAGAGGCCAAAGACTCCTACGGAAGTGCGAAGTTTTCTAGGATTGGCCGGATACTATAGAAGATTCGTCAAGGATTTCTTGAAGATCGCCACGCCATTGACCAAGTTAACCAGAAAGAATCAAAAGTTTGAATGGAGTGCAGAATGTGAAGATAGCTTTCAAGAGTAAAAGCAGAAGTTGGTAACAACTCCGGTGTTGGTACTACCAGATGATCAAGGGAATTTTGTAATATTCAGCGACGCTTCACATAAGGGTTTGGGTTGTGTGTTGATGCAACACAGTAAAGTGATCGCATATGCGTCAAGACAGTTGAAGCCGCATGAGTTAAAGTACCCGACACATGACTTGGAACTAGCCGCCATAGTGTTCGCACTCAAGATCTGGAGACATTACCTCTATGGAGAGAAGTGTGAAATCTACACGGATCACAAGAGTTTAAAGTACATTTTTACTCAGAAAGAGCTCAATATGAGGCAGAGGAGATGGCTGGAATTGATCAAGGACTATGACTGTTCGATAAATTACCATCCTGGAAAGGCGAACGTAGTGGCCGATGCTCTGAGTAGGAAGGAGAGATTGAATATGATGATAACATCAAAAGAGTTAACTGAAGAAATCGAAAAATTGGAATTGGAACTTTGTGCTTATGGAAAAATTGAGGAAGTTTGTCGTACAATGACCTTTCATCCAACACTAGTGGAAAAGATAAAGAAGTGTCAAGAGGAAGTAATGGAAAAAGAGAAGAATCAGTTATCTGGAGATGAGATTTATACTCAAAGGGATGAGCAGGGGATACTAAGGTTTTCATTCAGAATATGGATTCCCCATGTACCTGAATTAAAGAATGAGATCCTCCATGAAGCCACAATTCAAAATTTTCAATCCACCCGGGAAGCACCAAGATGTATCGAGACTTAAAGAAGAACTTTTGGTGGCCAAATATGAAGCGAGACGTGGCAGAATGGGTTGCGAAGTGCTATACTTGTCAGAAAGTTAAGGCAGAACATCAACGACCAAGCGGATTAATTCAGCCCCTGAAGATTCCAGAATAGAAATGGGAAAATATCGCTATGGACTTTATAGTAGGACTACCGCGAACGAAATCCGGACATGACGCAATATGGGTTATAATTGATCATCTTACGAAGTCGGCGCATTTCCTTCCAATAAATGAGAAGTCGTCACTGGACAAGTTGGTTCATCTGTATGTGCGTGAAATCGTACTAAGGCATGGAGTACCCGTATCAATAGTTTCAGACAGAGATCCCCGATTTAACTCGAGATTCTGGAAGCAATTTCAGGAATGTCTTGGCACAAAGTTGAATATGAGCACGGCGTACCACCCGCAGACTGATGGCCAGAGTGAAAGGACAATTCAAACGATTGAAGACATGTTGCGCAGTTGTGCAATCGATTTTGCAGGAAGTTGGGACGATCACTTGTCGTTGATTGAATTCTCTTACAACAACAGCTATCATTCCAGTATCGGCATGCCACCATACGAAGCTTTGTACGGGCGAAAATGTAGATCACCAACAAGTTGGGATGAAGTAGGAGAAGGAAGAATTCTCGGCTCGGATTTGGTACAACAGTTGCATGACTCGGTCAAGTTAATTCAGAAAAGGTTGCTTGCTGCTCAAGATAGACAGAGGAAGTATGCGGATCCAGCGCGTAAGGACGTTCAATTCCAAATTGGCGAAGCTGTGTTGCTAAAGGTGTCACCTAGAAAAGGGTTGATAAGATTTGGCAAGAAAGGGAAGTTAGCACCTAGATACATAGGTCCTTTTGAGATTTTGAGTCAAGTGGGAAAGGTGGCCTACGAGTTGGCCTTACCACCTCAGTATCGGCATGTGCATAATGTGTTCCATGTGTCGTTGCTTAAGAAGTACAATCCTGACGCTAGCCATGTGATAGAATATGAACCTGTAGAAATTCAGGCAGACCTGTCATTTATGGAGTAACCGGTTAAAATACTCGACTGGCAAGTAAAGAGTCTTAGAAATAAGTCAGTAAAGTTAGTAAAAGTACTTTGGAGGAACCCTAAGGTCGAAGAGTCGACTTGGGAGTTAGTGTAACACCCCCAGATCCGGGGTCGGGGATCCGGGTCGTCACGAGTTCCATTTCCCTTAATAACACCCAATCTTAATAATTACTCAACTACTCTGTACTGTGACCCCATAATAAACACACACACCACACGTTATAGTCTCAGAGATGAACATCAAAAAATAACCACAAGTCATTTTATTCCACAATTATCTGCCAATACACCTTAAAAGGTTTTCTGAATAAATTTACATTTCTTTGCCATTATTACAATTCATAAATATAAATAAATCTGGTCCATCAAAAGTTGAAAGCCTAGCCTATTGGTAGTTCCTACCTCAGCTACGGCGGCATCAATGCTTCTAGAAAACTGCGGAACGTCTCCTAATCGCTTGCGAATCGGGAGCTTGGTTCTGTTCATCTTTTCTATCTGTTGTTGTGTGATGAAAGAAGAAAGCAAGGGTGAGCAGCAAGCCCACCAAAATAATATGTATAATGATTAATAGTATATGAGTCTACTCATAATACTCATGAAAATCTTGGTCAAAAGAAATGAACCAAGTTTGATATCTTAATGCGATGAAGTCGCAAAATATTCAGTATATATACATATATACTTTTCAAAATGATGGAAGTCCTCTTCCATGCATAATATACACAAAGTCCCATTGTATAACTGTATAAAAATATCGTTGCAAGGTGATCTCATATATCTAACCTTGTCTCAACGTTTTTCTGAAAATCTTTGTCATTCATAAGACAATTATTAATTAGATATAAGTTTAAAAGATGAAGTTACCAAATACTTCGCTACACTTATATCATTCCCAAATACTACTTGAACTACCACCGTTCAAGTTATAATCAATTTCAAAAGTTCATCCCACTGATGAGACCACAAGATAAGACTTGAATAGATTCAATCTTTGAAATATTATTGAATGAAAAAGTTATGAGATACTTTATTTAGCCCCGATATATATATATATATCCACATATATATATCCCTTTAAACATTTCCTGGAAACTCTGTTATGCAAAGTATGAACAGAGTTTAAAACATCCAATGAATTTTGGAAAGGAAAAGAATTTTGGCATAAACCCGATATCTCGCTGATCAGGCAAAGATACCAATAAGTAACCTTTTCTACTAGTAGATGGACGAATTCCCCACTGGTCATCACCCTGGTCATAATTAAGACCTATGCTGGACTGCCACTCAGCCACCTATGCATTTGATGGACTCCCACTGAGCCACTTACACAATAATAGACCGTACCTCGGCCTGTCGCTTATGCCGACTCAATGAGAGGGGCTTACTTCCCGAACTTTGGGCAAGTAATCAATTCATTTACCAAATCTGCAACCTTGTTGCGAATATAAAATACACCACAGAGCCGGATTTCCCAGGTTTTGAGCGGGTATTTAAATCCCCTTTAAAAAGGAAGATCTTAAATATAAAAATGAGTTTTGGGATCCGCTCTGACTTTTAAAAACCATTTTGAAGACTCGAAAACACTTTAAAGAGTGTTTGGAGTAAGGCTGATTTAATGAAGTAAATCAGTCCCCAAAATATTAGAAAATATCTGAATATTATTAATTAAATAATATTCCCATGAAGAATAGTCTTTATAAAAATAATTGAAGTAGAAGTATTAAAATTTATACTTGAAACGAGTATTAAATAACCAAAGATATACTTATATGAAAGTATTAACTTTATTTGAATAATCGAAAATAAGTTTGATTATTAACACCTTATTCTTTAATAAAATAAAGAATATATTTCAGCAAATAATCGGAGTCATAGATCCTCAAATGAATATTCAATTAATATTCAATAAATAAAATAAACTGAGTCATAATACCTCGAATGAATATTATAAATAATATTCATTAAATAAAATAAAGGAGTCATAAGTCCTCCGATGAATATTCAAATCATATTGAAATAATAAAATAAACTGAGTCATAACCCTCGAATGAATATTCAAATAATATTCATTAAATAATATAAAAGAGTCTTAAGTCCTCGAATGAATATTCAAAATAATATTCATTAAATAATATAAAGGAGTCATACGCCTTCGAATAATATTCGAAATAATACTCGATAATAAAATAAAGTTTAAAGTTATCGAATAAACCTTATTCGATTAATAGTTTGGAAAAACTATAACCATATATATATATAAATATATAAATATATATATATATATATATATATATATATATCCATATCCATATAAACTCTACTCGGGATCCTCGACTCCCGGTTTTAGAAAATATTTTCACCTTTGGGTCCCTATACTAAGGGTGTATGCAAGATACCGCTATCCTCTAGCATAGGTATTATCAACTGAACCAACAGATATATATTTCAAGAATATGAAACAGGCATGCATATATACCATATCACATGCTACAATATATCGCAAGAATTTGCTAAATAACCAACATGCATCTATCGCAAGATAATGCATATACAAGCGTATACATCACAACAACAGTATAACGGATAGAATACTTGCCTGAGTGCTCCCGGATAGACTTACGCTTAGAGTGGGTCCGATAACCTATGAACAACAACATAAGTCGGAATTAAACCCCGGTCGCTTAAGAAACTAGACTTTAACCATTTAGAGTCCTAATGTTCGCTTTCGCGCTTAACGGTTTACTTAAGTCGCTCGAGTACTCTCGGCTCCACCATTTTTAATAAATTAACCATTAAGGGTTTTATGGAGATTCTTTCGCGAGTACCTTACCAACTACCTAATCCACCTTACATAATTGTTTCATACTCCAATTAGTCCTTTAAGGTCTTTAACCAAGGTTTCAAAGTAAGGCGAGGGGAAATGTTTCGTTCGCGAAACGCCGTTACTTAAAACGGTCGTTTTTCCTAAACCGTACATCGGAATCAAACGAACTACATATCAAAACGAAGCTCGTAACATGAGCTATCTAAACATGGCAGTGGTCATAATCTAGCAGTGGGTTCTCGGGTCCTAATGTTATGCACAAAAACAGTCCAAAGAAAATCGGACATTACGACGGCTATGTTTACGCGATTTCCCAAAATTTTACCAACCAATTCAACCACCAATCAATCCCAATTCACAACCCAATCAAAACTCCATCCATACTTTATCATAACAGCCCCAACAACTCAACATTAACAATTTATACTATTCTTTATCATGAATTTAAACTACACTTAAGTTCATTAATCAACAACCAAGATTTACAACTCCAAAAACAACCCAAAACCAACTAATCTCTACATACACAACCATCAAGCCTCTCATGAACTATATTACTCATATTATGCTCTTAACATTCAATAACAAATCTTGGTTAAGAGATTATACCTTCCTTGAAGCTTTTAATCCATGAAAGATCCTTGGAATGTCCATGGAAGCCTTAATATATGCTTAAGCTACCTTGACCTTGCAAATAAAATCAAGAATCACAAATTTGTTCTTGAAAGTTACTATTCACCCTAAACTAAAATGATTTGTTTGAGATAGAAAACCTTTGATTCAAGCACTCAAACTACTTGCTCTTCTTAGTTATGAAATATAGGATCCAAAGAAACAAACCTTATAATTTTCCATGGAGTATAGCTTGTGTTTTGAATTTCTAATTCACCATTTTGGTGAAAAATTCGAAATGAAGAAGATGAAAAGGGGGGAGAGAGAAGCTTGCTTTGTTTTCTTGATCTTTGTGCATAAAAAGCTTGGTTGATATCCTTTTGTTTTGTTAATTACCTTTTAACCATGGTAAAATTTGTGTGGCTTGAAATCAACCAACAATACCTTCCCTTTGGTCATGCTTATGTCATCCTCCTATGTCATCTTCCCACACTTGTCATCTTCTTGTTGGTGTGGTGACATCATCATCACTAACCTCTTTGATTAGCTCTTAATTACTTGGCTAATGACCGCTGATCTGTTATACGGTTCACTTAACTTTCGTTCTCGTTTATCGTTTGAGGGATCATACCCGGGATCTTATTACTTGGGTTCCCTTAACCTTTCTCAATACATTATATTCCTTTTATGATCCTCTCTTATAATCCTTGAATTTAAATCCTTTTAATCATGTTACCTTATACTCAATTCTCTCCGTATCTAGTGGATTTCCGGTAAAAATCAAAGTGTTCGGAATTGGATTCTGACGATCTTTACATACACTTATATCCCATATAAAGTACTAATAAAATCTCAGAATATCCATATCAGAACCCCTACATAGTGTGGCATGAAAAGTTTTCTCGTTCAGCAAAAACACTATTCATAAGGGTTTCAAAATTTCTCAAAAATTGGGGTTATTACAGTCTCCCCTCCTTAAAAGGATTCCGTCCCGGAATCAAATAGAAAACAAATGGGGATACTTTCTTAGCATTACATTTTCTAACTCTCAAGTAAATTTTCCCACATTGTGGTTCTTCCATCAAACTCCGAATAGTTTGATAACCCTTCTCCAAAGCACTTGTTCCCTTTTCACTCTATAACCCTTCCTGGTTGCTCCATATAGGTTACGTCGGGTTACATATCTATGCGCTCATATGCCTCTATTTATCTGGCATCTGAATTTCACTTCCTTAACATTGATACGTGAAACACGTTACGACCTGCTACATGTTCGGGGTTGGGGCTAGCTCATATGCTAACTTCCCAAACGTCTTAATATATCCAAGGGTCCAACAAATTGTAGACTTAGCTTTCCTTCCTTTCCGAACCTCATCAATCCTTTCCAAGGGATACCTATAACATTATAGGTCCCCTATTTCATACTCTTTGTCCTTTCGTGTCAAATCAACATACTTATCATGTCCATCTTGGGCTACTACCAGCCGTCCTCTGATTAGATCTATCATACCCTTGGTCCTTTGGACTACTGCGGGTCCGAGCATCTTGCGCTCTACAACTTCATCCTAACATAAGGGAGATCGACATTGTCTTCCTTCAAGGATCTCATAAGGCGACATCTCGATAATGACATATGATCTATTGTCGTAAGATAACTCAATCCGAATTAAGTGATCATTCCAAATTCTTTCAAGTCTATTACACAGACTCTCATCATAGCTTCCAATCATTAGAGCTCTTGCTTCTCAATACCCATTCTTTTCCAGTTCGTAATCGCTATCACCTTCCGTTCCTAATATTATACTGGTTATACTTTTGCTCGTTATCGTTCTATAACCTTTTAATAACCACGTCAACCTTAGTATCACGAACGTGTTCCCATTCCGCATACTACCACCACTTTATTACTCCTTTTTCAGTTGTTTCTATTTTCCGGAATTTGATCAATCAAATAGAAGTAAAGGAATTTGTTGAGAGATCACTATGATCACGAACACTTGTCCTATTGCATAGTTAGTACAGAAGGTGGCCAGCCTTTAGTACTTGACAAGCAATTAAACAATAGATGGTATCCTACTAGGCTTCTATCACACAGATAGATAGTCATTCGGCAATACCTCCCCTTTCTGGAAGGGTTGTTCTTCTCAGATTACATGAAATGAAAAGAAGAGAAAAGAACGAACTGAAGAGAATTGTATATTCATAAAAAAAATTTATTGCCATAAAATATCTGGCTTGGAATCTACCTCTGAACTATAGAGGTTTGTCATAGAAGAACAAAACATATATGTATTTATATCAACAACAAGTATTATAGCATCGCATTTCACGTGCCTAAATATTTTTGCTATCCCGTCCATCATTCTATGGACCCACACTCTTCCTCGAGCTTATACATAATCACCTTTGAAACTCCCTTGATATCGAAAATCGAATCTGGGATCTCATTCTAGACATCATCGTTAATAGAATTCTATGCTTGCATCGCAACCTTCCTCATATAGTAATACGACTCTCTTTTCATAAGAGGGAATAAATATTCAATAGGTAGATACTCTACTTAATTAGTCTATCAATGATAACTTATACACTACCACTACCCGATTAGTGGTACTCAATCTCAACACCCATTCCAATACAACTCTCACGGTTGTAACCAGCTCATTACTCGCAGAATCATTGCCGCCTTACTATGGTCCACAACTGAACTACTGTCATCATTCACTTTCCATGAAATCTTAATATTTAACCATACAGAGTCCATATATGTCGTATCTAATTCTTCTAAGGAGTTAACATAATCACCATTCTTGATTCATGGAGTACACTCCTGATTCTGACATACATACATTACATGAAGCAGATAAAATTGCAGAAGAGTTTCGCTCAAAGCAACGATAGCAGGTTAATACCATTCTAAATCATATGCCTTAAATAGAAGACTTACTCAAAGGTTCGTCTAGTCCTTTTGGAAACATGGTCCTGGCTTATCCCAAGATAGGACCTCCTAAGATAGATAGCCCGTTCATGGCGATTACACGAATTAAACCTTTACCAACTACTATTACGGTTGGGTATTGCACAGTCATCAGAAGGAATGTCAATCATCCAAACCATAATTCAACCTTCACATTTTTAACCATCATCACTGTTTTCTTTTGGCACACGCGCCTATAATTATCCACTTACCTTTAAAGTGTCGGCCACCTCTTTGGCCTTTCCTGATAGTAAAATTTCCTTACAGTCAATGTCATTTTAACCACCTCCAAATAAATTTTCTACCTTATTTCCGATCACTGCTTGAGTGAAGATGTTTTCCTTAAAATCAGATGGGAAAAAAAATATCACCATTTTTCCATAAGTTATTGCCTCAGTCTTTAGAGGCTAATCACTGTCAAGACTGACTCTCAATCATACTTAGAACATCTTTTATCTTAAGTCCTAATTGCCCTGAACAATTTCGACCATTACTGGTTCGATCCATACTTTCTCGTGGTTTAACACGTGCCCCACTTGGCATCATTATAATTACGTCATATTTCCTTTATCCACATTTTTATTCCTGAGAATTTTGAATATTACCTTTCTCCTTGGAAACCTCTAAGGTTATCCTTCAATCGTTCCTCCTGTGTTCCCTAAATACAGGGCATATCAAAATACCATTTACTATTACTAGAACCATTGTCTATATATTTCTGAAAATTTCTCCACTAATTCTTAAAGGTTATTGTTACCTTAACCCTTTCCAAATCATACTGTCAAAACTCATACCGTCCCTATTAAGGGTGAAATGCAAACCTTTATGCATTCCCCTAGGATTCATTTTAAGTTACCGATGTTCTAGCCTTAATTCCACCTTTAAAAGGTACCTGCATCCTTCTATGGATAACCCAAGTCATATATCCCTGATAAGGGTGTCCTATTCAATCATTCCCACCTCGATAGTCTATACCTAACTTCATAATAACATCCTTATTCAAATTGAGGTCAATCCATATGGCCTCCAAAAGATAACAATGGTCATCCGCTTTTCTTTCCTGATTTGGTAATGATAACATGGATGTTCTGGAAGATATTGGTCATGTTCAACGTGAACCTCTTCTTAATAATTCCTTATTTACTTTTGTTGTTTATCTCCACAGTCATCTCAATGTTGGGATATCTCTCATACCTGGCGTCTCCCTTTCTGGGTATCGAGCCACCGGTCTTACATTTCACATTATTGAAGGTCACTTCCTTCATCCAATTTTTTTTTTCCTGATTTCTTACTTTCTTGTCTCCTCAGTCTATCCGTGTCTCAATATTTATCCTTCGAACTATCTCAAGGTTTCCTCGAATCCTCCCAACTTAAAGGGGGTACAATATATGTATCTCTTATGCCTTCAACCATCAATTTTAACTCATGGTGGATCATCATCATCCTGACGATTACATACTTTTCTATTTCTATTGCTATGAGTCTTTAGGGTTTCCTCATACCCGACTCCCTTATCATACCTCAAACTCTTTTGCCTTTATATCCCTTTCCACTTCAGTCCCTTTTTATTTCCCTTTCTCTTATCATTATTTCATGAACCAACACAACATAAGCATTGATTTCAAACATCCCGTCATTCCGGATTCGTGTCCTTAGAACGAATCTTGACAACTTTTACAACTTAAATTCACAATTCATCATACTCGTCTGCCTTTGTTCTGGCTCTAAAGCTTTTACACTCTCTCCATAACCTTGGGAATTACTTTCCCGAAAACAATTGGCTGAACTTTAATCAGTTTATCATAACCTCTGGCTCCGTACCTTTCTTGGTCTTTCACCAGCGGGTGGCCTCTCTCTTAGGAGGGTAAGTGACAAAAACAGTCCTTTGTGGTTCGTCAATCATTTAGAATCTCAAATGATTCCTATATTTCCTTTAGCCAGGCTCTTGCCTCGACTAGGTCAACTTGTTCCTTGGAACTCTGAGAGCTTAACGCTTTAAAGGTCATGAAAGAATTTCCTGCCGCATTGTCCCCTCAGGGTGGTGGTTGGGGATAATAGTCTAAGTTCTCTTTAGACAGGTCCATGAATTGCCATATTGGAGTACCGTCTCGGGTCTCCTTTCCTTACTCGACTTTCCATTTCCTTAGTATGGAATGTTTCATCCTTCTCCCATACTTGGGGTTATCTTGTACGTTAAAATCCTCATTTTCCACTTCATTATGTTATGGGTTCCTTCTATCTTGATGGCGTCCTCCCTGACTATCACATTCAGGGTTTGCTCTAACTCTTATTCCTCAAACTAGCTTTCATCTAAGATTTCATCTTTAAGCTCTTAAACATTTGGAACCCCAAATTCTATAGGAATACCTCATTATTCCCTTACCATCTTTCTCGATATTAATCTTTTATCTAATTGTTGGCTCTCTGCCTTCATTCATAACTTTTTCTGGCACAATATGATCTTTTCCAATAATTCGAGCTGTATTGCAATCTCAAACAGCTTTTCGGTACCGGCTCCGGTTACCTTCACTTTTATTTCCATTTTCTCAAAATCTCTTATAAACTCTCCAAAAGACATTATCATCTTGAGTCTCTCCTTTTTACTAAGGGCATCAGCCACCATATTGGCTTTCCCCGAATGATAAAGAATCTCCCAATCATTATTCTTGATTAGCTCTAACTGCCTCCTCTGGCATATATTGAGCTCTTTCTACGTAAAAAGGTACTAGAGCTCCTATGGTTTGTGTAAATCTTGCACTTCTCTCCATACAAGTAGTGCCTCCAATCTTTAGGGTAAAACTATTTCCACGAGCCTAAGCTCATGGGCGGTGATATCAAATTTCATATTACCTTAATTGTCTTGACGCAGACGCGATTATCTTGCTGTGCTAAGAAGCACCCTAATTCCTTATGCGAAGCGTCACTTACAAATCACAAAATCTCCTTTTTCATCCGGCAATGCCAGCATAGGGGCCATCACCAACCTCTGCTTCAGTTCTTGAAAGCTGTTCTCGCATTTCTCTGTCCATTCGAACTTCTCAGTCTTACGAGTAAGCCGCGTTAAAGGGGTTACTATCTTTACAAACTTGAACGAACCTCCGGTAGTGACCGGCCAATCCTACCTCTGGTAGTCGACCTAACCATGGTCATCAATTCATCAGTGGTCCTTTATCCAATCTTGTCAGGATCCTCCATGGGATCCTCCTCAACAACTATCCCTCTAGGACAACATCCTCAACCGCTACATCCTCAATATCAACATCATCCGGTCCCGCGTTAGGATGCTCTATCGGATCCATAATCTGATCCCCAATAAATAATAAAACATCATCGCGTTGATGTTCCTCAACTTCAGGGTTCGGAGTCCCGCTACCATATACGATAACGAACTACGCTTCTATCGCTACATTTATAAGGGTTCCCATAAGGGTTTTAACTGTCAGTACTACGTTAGGTAGTCCGACTATGAACTTGGCAAGAGTTCTTATTATCTTAGTGAACTTATTATCTTAACGTCCCATCATCTCTGAGGTTTATAACGCTTAGCTCTGATACCATTTCTGTAACACCCCCAGATCCGGGGTCGGGGATCCGGGTCGTCACGAGTTCCATTTCCCTTAATAACACCCAATCTTAATAATTACTCAACTACTCTGTACTGTGACCCCATAATAAACACACACACCACACGTTATAGTCTCAGAGATGAACATCCAAAAATAACCACAAGTCATTTTATTCCACAATTATCTGCCAATACACCTTAAAAGGTTTTCTGAATAAATTTACATTTCTTTGCCATTATTACAATTCATAAATATAAATAAATCTGGTCCATCAAAAGTTGAAAGCCTAGCCTATTGGTAGTTCCTACCTCAGCTACGGCGGCATCAATGCTTCTAGAAAACTGCGGAACGTCTCCTAATCGCTTGCGAATCGGGAGCTTGGTTCTGTTCATCTTTTCTATCTGTTGTTGTGTGATGAAAGAAGAAAGCAAGGGTGAGCAGCAAGCCCACCAAAATAATATGTATAATGATTAATAGTATATGAGTCTACTCATAATACTCATGAAAATCTTGGTCAAAAGAAATGAACCAAGTTTGATATCTTAATGCGATGAAGTCGCAAAATATTCAGTATATATACATATATACTTTTCAAAATGATGGAAGTCCTCTTCCATGCATAATATACACAAAGTCCCATTGTATAACTGTATAAAAATATCGTTGCAAGGTGATCTCATATATCTAACCTTGTCTCAACGTTTTTCTGAAAATCTTTGTCATTCATAAGACAATTATTAATTAGATATAAGTTTAAAAGATGAAGTTACCAAATACTTCGCTACACTTATATCATTCCCAAATACTACTTGAACTACCACCGTTCAAGTTATAATCAATTTCAAAAGTTCATCCCACTGATGAGACCACAAGATAAGACTTGAATAGATTCAATCTTTGAAATATTATTGAATGAAAAAGTTATGAGATACTTTATTTAGCCCCGATATATATATATATCCACATATATATATCCCTTTAAACATTTCCTGGAACCTCTGTTATGCAAAGTATGAACAGAGTTTAAAACATCCAATGAATTTTGGAAAGGAAAAGAATTTTGGCATAAACCCGATATCTCGCTGATCAGGCAAAGATACCAATAAGTAACCTTTTCTACTAGTAGATGGACGAATTCCCCACTGGTCATCACCCTGGTCATAATTAAGACCTATGCTGGACTGCCACTCAGCCACCTATGCATTTGATGGACTCCCACTGAGCCACTTACACAATAATAGACCGTACCTCGGCCTGTCGCTTATGCCGACTCAATGAGAGGGGCTTACTTCCCGAACTTTGGGCAAGTAATCAATTCATTTACCAAATCTGCAACCTTGTTGCGAATATAAAATACACCACAGAGCCGGATTTCCCAGGTTTTGAGCGGGTATTTAAATCCCCTTTAAAAAGGAAGATCTTAAATATAAAAATGAGTTTTGGGATCCGCTCTGACTTTTAAAAACCATTTTGAAGACTCGAAAACACTTTAAAGAGTGTTTGGAGTAAGGCTGATTTAATGAAGTAAATCAGTCCCCAGAATATTAGAAAATATCTGAATATTATTAATTAAATAATATTCCCATGAAGAATAGTCTTTATAAAAATAATTGAAGTAGAAGTATTAAAATTTATACTTGAAACGAGTATTAAATAACCAAAGATATACTTATATGAAAGTATTAACTTTATTTGAATAATCGAAAATAAGTTTGATTATTAACACCTTATTCTTTAATAAAATAAAGAATATATTTCAGCAAATAATCGGAGTCATAGATCCTCAAATGAATATTCAATTAATATTCAATAAATAAAATAAACTGAGTCATAATACCTCGAATGAATATTATAAATAATATTCATTAAATAAAATAAAGGAGTCATAAGTCCTCCGATGAATATTCAAATCATATTGAAATAATAAAATAAACTGAGTCATAACCCTCGAATGAATATTCAAATAATATTCATTAAATAATATAAAAGAGTCTTAAGTCCTCGAATGAATATTCAAAATAATATTCATTAAATAATATAAAGGAGTCATACGCCTTCGAATAATATTCGAAATAATACTCGATAATAAAATAAAGTTTAAAGTTATCGAATAAACCTTATTCGATTAATAGTTTGGAAAAACTATAACCATATATATATATATAAATATATATATATATATATATCCATATCCATATAAACTCTACTCGGGATCCTCGACTCCCGGTTTTAGAAAATATTTTCACCTTTGGGTCCCTATACTAAGGGTGTATGCAAGATACCGCTATCCTCTAGCATAGGTATTATCAACTGAACCAACAGATATATATTTCAAGAATATGAAACAGGCATGCATATATACCATATCACATGCTACAATATATCGCAAGAATTTGCTAAATAACCAACATGCATCTATCGCAAGATAATGCATATACAAGCGTATACATCACAACAACAGTATAACGGATAGAATACTTGCCTGAGTGCTCCCGGATAGACTTACGCTTAGAGTGGGTCCGATAACCTATGAACAACAACATAAGTCGGAATTAAACCCCGGTCGCTTAAGAAACTAGACTTTAACCATTTAGAGTCCTAATGTTCGCTTTCGCGCTTAACGGTTTACTTAAGTCGCTCGAGTACTCTCGGCTCCACCATTTTTAATAAATTAACCATTAAGGGTTTTATGGAGATTCTTTCGCGAGTACCTTACCAACTACCTAATCCACCTTACATAATTGTTTCATACTCCAATTAGTCCTTTAAGGTCTTTAACCAAGGTTTCAAAGTAAGGCGAGGGGAAATGTTTCGTTCGCGAAACGCCGTTACTTAAAACGGTCATTTTTCCTAAACCGTACATCGGAATCAAACGAACTACATATCAAAACGAAGCTCGTAACATGAGCTATCTAAACATGGCAGTGGTCATAATCTAGCAGTGGGTTCTCGGGTCCTAATGTTATGCACAAAAACAGTCCAAAGAAAATCGGACATTACGACGGCTATGTTTACGCGATTTCCCAAAATTTTACCAACCAATTCAACCACCAATCAATCCCAATTCACAACCCAATCAAAACTCCATCCATACTTTATCATAACAGCCCCAACAACTCAACATTAACAATTTATACTATTCTTTATCATGAATTTAAACTACACTTAAGTTCATTAATCAACAACCAAGATTTACAACTCCAAAAACAACCCAAAACCAACTAATCTCTACATACACAACCATCAAGCCTCTCATGAACTATATTACTCATATTATGCTCTTAACATTCAATAACAAATCTTGGTTAAGAGATTATACCTTCCTTGAAGCTTTTAATCCATGAAAGATCCTTGGAATGTCCATGGAAGCCTTAATATATGCTTAAGCTACCTTGACCTTGCAAATAAAATCAAGAATCACAAATTTGTTCTTGAAAGTTACTATTCACCCTAAACTAAAAT
This sequence comes from Apium graveolens, assembly GCF_009905375.1. Lineage (NCBI taxonomy): Eukaryota > Viridiplantae > Streptophyta > Magnoliopsida > Apiales > Apiaceae > Apium > Apium graveolens. The sequence goes on from NC_133652.1 coordinate 213,240,658, forward strand.
GATTTGTTTGAGATAGAAAACCTTTGATTCAAGCACTCAAACTACTTGCTCTTCTTAGTTATGAAATATAGGATCCAAAGAAACAAACCTTATAATTTTCCATGGAGTATAGCTTGTGTTTTGAATTTCTAATTCATCATTTTGGTGAAAAATTCGAAATGAAGAAGATGAAAAGGGGGGAGAGAGAAGCTTGCTTTGTTTTCTTGATCTTTGTGCATAAAAAGCTTGGTTGATATCCTTTTGTTTTGTTAATTACCTTTTAACCATGGTAAAATTTGTGTGGCTTGAAATCAACCAACAATACCTTCCCTTTGGTCATGCTTATGTCATCCTCCTATGTCATCTTCCCACACTTGTCATCTTCTTGTTGGTGTGGTGACATCATCATCACTAACCTCTTTGATTAGCTCTTAATTACTTGGCTAATGACCGCTGATCTGTTATACGGTTCACTTAACTTTCGTTCTCGTTTATCGTTTGAGGGATCATACCCGGGATCTTATTACTTGGGTTCCCTTAACCTTTCTCAATACATTATATTCCTTTTATGATCCTCTCTTATAATCCTTGAATTTAAATCCTTTTAATCATGTTACCTTATACTCAATTCTCTCCGTATCTAGTGGATTTCCGGGAAAAATCAAAGTGTTCGGAATTGGATTCTGACGATCTTTACATACACTTATATCCCATATAAAGTACTAATAAAATCTCAGAATATCCATATCAGAACCCCTACATAGTGTGGCATGAAAAGTTTTCTCGTTCAGCAAAAACACTATTCATAAGGGTTTCAAAATTTCTCAAAAATTGGGGTTATTACAGTTAGAGTCTGATATGCGTTCCCGGCATCCTCATCTTTTCTCTTAGATTCTGGGGACAGAATCCCTTAAGGGGGAGAGGATGTTACAACCGGCATTTTATGTAATATTATTTATGGATTGGGTATAATATTAAAGTCAAATGAAAATATATTCAATGATTGTACGCTAGTGTGAGTGAAAGTTTCTGCATTATAAATTTGTTTTGTGTATTATATGATTTTTCAAAGCAAGAGTTTATTTAATTTCTTTATTTTTGATTTATAAGGAATATTCTAAGCTTTGGAAAATTTTTGTTTTAAAAGGTATTTTGTTCACAAATTTTGAAAATGATTTTATAAAGTCTCTAAAAATCCAAGCTATTTATGATATAAATTCTATAATTTTTGAACTTGTATTTTATTTTATAAAAATAAATTATTGTAAATTGTAGTTGTCATATTTATCAAATTACATAAGAGACCATGCATGCAAATCACCCTTCTATTCTCTCAAAGGGCAAACAAGACTTTTCCAACCCCACTAACTCATTTGATTATTACCAAATTACTACCTTAGCCTTGCATGCAAAATGGCCTAACTTTAACCAAGGGACATTTTTGTAAGTTCTCACTTCCACTCATCATTTGTAAACCAAATAGCATAAAACAAAGAAATAAAAGTGGGAGAAGTCATTCTCATTCCACACTCCAACACACCACAAATTTCTCTCCTTTTCCCCCTCCCACCTTGCTCTCGGCCGAAGGCCAAAATCCCCCACCCCTTCCATTTTTCAATTCATTCTTCATCTTCCCAAGTGTAAATATTTTACCTACATTCATCTTATATACTTTCCAAGTGTTTTGTGACTTGGAAGTTTAAGTTCCATAGATGCATGTGTAGTTCTTATGTGATCTCCAAAGAGAAACTCTTGATTCTTGTGAATTCAAGAGCTCTCTATGAGATATATTATGTATATGTGCTAACTAAGTGTTTTATGGAGATATCATGCTTTAAAATCCTTTGCATGCTACTGAAATTTCATTATATATTTATGTTTAGCCATGCATGTTAGTTTTAAGACATTAAAATGATGATCAACCATGTTTTGCATGCTACTCTTTTCGAAATCATGTAGTTATGTTTAAAAATCTATAAATTCGAAATATGTGTGCTTAAAATAGATTGTTTTCATGATAAATTTCTTATTAATACTTAAAGGAAGTTATATTTCATGATTATTAAGGATGAATATTAGGTGCAAGTCGATTTTGCAAGCATTTAAAACTTTATGCCTAGCCGAAATCTTGTTATGTGCTTTCCATGAGTTGCATGTTATATATTTAGTTGCATGTTGTTGCTTTTGGGGATGGATGATCTCAACCAAGTTTATTTTGAGAATATAAGGGAGTTAGTTCAGTAGATTACCATGTATAAGTCTTGGTTTAAGTATTGAGTTGTTGTTAGTTGAGTTTGTCAAGTCAAAACCTTGGAAAATGAGAGTTATAGTTTCTGCAGAAAAATCAGTATAGCACCCTGAGGTTTATAGTAAGTTTTGACCATGTCATTGGTGTGCACTTTGAGGCCCAAGCTACCAGAAGTTAGTATTGGGAGTATATAAAATGTTTTAGGAGTTGGTTGGAGGTTTGCATGTCATTTGATTAGGTGCACAAGTAGAATCACAAAATCTGTCCAGCAGGGGACAGTTTTGTTGTAACTTAGAAATAGGGAGATTTGACCATGTCATGGGTAGGCCCTCATTAGGTCCAATTGAGCCTTAGTTAGAGGGTATGTCAGAAAAGTTTTTCCAACCATAGTTCATAGGAGATGAGCTAGAACCAGGTGTCACAAGTTAATTCAAGTCAGGGCATTTTCTGCCCAGGAAAACAGGGGAACCTTGGACTTTTAGCTTAGGCCCAAGAAGGCCCAAGCCAGGCCCTTGAGCCACATCAAGTTTGTGAGATGCCCTTAGGTCAGGAGAGTCTTGTGTAAAAGTTTTGAAGGAAAACTTGTAGTTTAAGAGTGTCTAATGTACTCAAGAAACCATAGTTGTCATTCTGAAATTTGCACCCGTGAGCACTATCACTTAACACATAGTTTTAGAATACTTAGAAGTGAGTATTAGGTCGACCACCATAGTTGTAAGATAGTATAAGGTCAGTATAGCAAAAGGCACAGGTGAGGGTCAATAGGTTTTGAATAATTTAGGAAAGGCGCATCGAGTTAGGAAGCCAAAATTAGAAGACCTTGTCTAGTTTAGCGACAAAGTGACTTAAGTTGTGAGTCGAGATCATCCAAGCCTAGTGTTGCATTATGGTATATATGGTGTTATTTGGTGTTAATATATGATATGTGAATATGTGGCTATGTGTGTGCAATTATAATTTAAAGGTGAATATAAATTAAGTGCATATAGGTCTAAGTGCCATCCGTGTTTAATTTCGAGTTGTAAATAGGTTAAGTTGGTGAGAATATATTATAATGAGGATTATTATTATTTATGTAGGATCTCGAGACGAGGGAAAACTTGCCATAAAGGTCGAGTGAAGCTCCAGTTGTTGCTCCTACCAGTTAGACCAGACCAGCCTATCTCAAGGCAAGTGATTCAACTTGACCTTCGTATTTACTACAAATAGTTCTTATATATTGATGCAATTATCCTGAGTCATTTTGATATATTTAAATCAAGCGTATCTTTTGTTTATCTTTGAGTTACATAGAGATGCCATGAACCCTCGAGTACGTATTGCAAGTAGTTCAAAAGTCTTTCATGATAGTTTAATGCCATGATAAAATGAAGAGTTGATATATTACTTGATGGATCCTCTTGATTAACATGTTGATGTTTCCTAAGTATTAATATCTCATCCTGATACTTGAACCCCTATAGAACCTTACTTTGAATTCTGATAGTCAGATACTTACCAGCTTGATTCCTCATTGATTGATACCCTCTTTCTTATCCTAAAGCTTGACAATTCTGATATGTCCTGAGTTAAAGATCATTCTTCATACCTTAACACCCTTAGTATTCATGAAGCTTACCTTCTTGATGATCCAGCACTTGAACCTTGATGAGAAACCATTGCTTTGAGCCCAAATTGGCATTACCCTTCATATTATCCATTAGCCTCACTAAATCCTCTTGTCCAATCTTTGATATATGAAAACCATTCAATTACTTGAATAGAGAATAGTTTTGTGAATCATGGCTCTGATATTCAGTACCTTGTTTCCCGTGTTTCGAGTTGATCTATAATTCCTTAATAAAAATATTTACTGTTAAAAGAGATTTTGTTACAATTCGGCATCAGCTTTTGAAATAAATAAAATGTGGATTTTCAGTCCCAAAGGGGGATAAATGTTTTCTTTGAATGGTGGATCTGGACTGAGACGCGAGTCCTTTCCGCACTTATATTAGGCTTAAAAGTTGCCTAGGGATTCCCAATAATGTTTTAGAACCCAGCGAGGTTCGGGATTACTTCGCGGCTGATCACCGGCTGTAATCCGTAGCGTCATAAAATGATTTTGATTAAGACATGATTTTAAAATTGTTTTGATGCAAGCAAAATGATGCCATCTCACATAGTTTTTATCTCTTGTTACCTTTGGTTATGTCTTTCCATTATCATTCTTAAAAGTATATCTCAATTTATGTTTTGTGTCGTACTGTTAGCACTTGTTGAGCATTTGGCTCACTTCTTGCTTTACCCTGATATTAGAGCTAGCAGCTATGGTTAGATTCAAGCAGACTGCCCGTAAGACCTGTGAAGCTGATGCTTATGTTCGAGCGCAGGTAGAATAAGTAACAATAGTTGTGTGAGGACTCGGTATTTGTAATCAGATGTAATAGTTGGTAGTGTTGGGCTGTTCCAAACCCTAAACTGTAAGATCTTGGAGTTGGTTGTGTATTCTTCATTTAAAATATTGTAATAGCTATATTTATTTTGCTGTTTAAGTTGGGGGTGTGACAGATACGGATATAGATTTTTGAATTCAGATTCGGATACGTATATAGGCAGATCCGTATCCGAATTATCCGTTTGACAACCCTACTTGTGATGGTGTTGCCAATATTTAAAATTTATCACATTATTGTATATACTAGTTTTGAGCATTATGTGGTATAATTATTTTCTATTTCAGTTACAGCCTCTGTTAATTCTGCTTCCGTTCAATTGAGCATGATTCCAATGTTGAATGGGACAAACTATGTCACGTGGAAAGAGAATGTTGAAATCATTTTTGGGTGTATGGATCTTGACCTTGCGCTAAGGAAAGAACAATCAGTTTCCACTATGGATGATCCCAAAACGGATCAAATTGAGAAATAGGAAGGTTCTAATCGCATGTGAATGGCGATCATGAAGCGAACGATTTCAACTGGCTTTCGGGGCTCTATTGCTGAGAGCACAAGTGCCAAGAATTTCCTCTCCGAGATTGAGAAATATTTTTCTAAAAATGAGAAGGTGGAAACGAGTAATCTTTTGTCAAAACTCGTTACCATGAGGTATAAAGGAAAGGGGAAAATAAGGGAGTACATCATTGGGATGTCTAATCTTGCTGGAAAACTAAAGGAACTCAAGTTAGAACTTTCAGATGAGTTACTTGTTCACTTGGGTCTTAATTCTATGCCTCAGTTTGGATAGTTTATGGTGAGTTACAATACTCAGAAGGAAAAATAGACTCTTAATGAGCTCATTTCACACTATATGCAAGAGGAAGAGAGTGTTTTGTGAGAGAAGACTGAGAGTGCTCACTTGGCATGAAGTTCTCATGATAAGAAAAGAAAGAGAGGTAAAACCCAAGCATCAGTTGAAATAGAAGCAGGATAAGGGAACAACCGGCTACTTTTGTAAGAAGGTTGGACACCTGAAGAAAGAGTGTTCCAAATATGATGCTTGGCGTGTAAAGAAGGGTAAGACTTCTGTCTTTGTTTGTTCTAAAGTTAATTTGGCTTCTGTACCTAAGGATACTTGGTGGGTAGATTCTGGTGCTACTACTCACATAAGTGTATCAATGCAGGGTTGCCTGTGGAGCCGACCACCAATTGATGCCGAAAGATTCATCTATGTGGGCAACGATAATAAAGTTTCAGTTGAAGCTATTGGATCATTTATATTATTATTATAAATTGGTATTTATTTGGATTTATTTGAGATATTCGGTGCACCATCTTTTAGACGGAATCTTATTTCTATTTCCTGTTTGGACAAATATGTCTACACTTGTTCTTTTGGAAATAATAAAGTGTATATTCAAATGTGGTTACCACCGGTTCCTTGATTGATAATCTTTATATGCTTGACAATGTTGCTTTTAATAATGAAATTTTGCACTAAAGTGCAAGAGGTACAAAGCGTAAGGTAACTGAGAATTTTAAAATGTTACGGCACAAGTGATTAGGTCATATCTCTAAATAGAGAATTCACATGCTTATGAATGATAGAATTATTGATCCCTTAGATTTGAGTGATTTCAAGTCTGTGTTGATTGCATTAAGGGAAAACAAAAAAACTCGAGAAAGTTATGTGTCAATAGAGCTACAAGTGTCTTTGAACTGATTCATACCGATATATGTGGACCATTCCTTACAGCCTCTTGGAACGGTCAATGGTATTTTATCACGTTCATAAATGATTACTCTAGGTATGGTTACCTATACTTGATACATGAGAAGTCACAAGCTCTGAACGTATTTAAAAAATATAAAGATGAAGTTGAACTTCAGCTAAACAGTATTATTAAAGCTATCAGATCTGATCGTGGTGGTGAATACTACGGTAGATATGATGGATCAGGTGAGCAACGTCCAAGACCCTTTTCTAACTTCCTAAAGGAGTGTGGAATTTTCCCTTGGTACATTATGCCAGGAAAACCAAATATGAACAGTGTTGTTGAGAGGCAAAACCGTACTCTTAAAGATATGGTGAGAAGTATGATAAGTCATTCCTCCTTACCCGAGTCACTTTGGGGAGATGCACTAAAGACTGCAATTTATATCCTTAACCGGGTTCCAACTAAAACAGTGTCTGAAACCCCTTACAAACTTTGGACTAAGCAAACACTTAGTATTTAAGCATCTACATGTTTGGGGTTGTCCAGCTGAGGCAAGGCCATATAGACCAAATGAAAAGAAACTGGACTCCAAGACAGTCAGTTGCTATTTTGTTAGGTATCCAGAACGTACTCACGAATTTAAGTTTTATGATCCCGCTACTAGATCCTTCTTTGAGACTAATAATGCAAGATTTTTTAAGGATATTGATTTTGGGAGGGAAGATATAGGTAAAAGTATTGTATTTGAAGGAGATAGTCATGATCCTATTTATGACTCTGCCGAGAGCAATGATCAGATTATGATACCTATCATTGTTCAAGGCCCTCCGGTTCAAGACAACACTAAAATTCCCCATGAGGAACCAATTGAGCAAACTCAACAACCTCATAAATCACAAGAAGTGCCACTAAGGAGATCCACTAGAGAGCGAAAAACTGCAATTCCAGATGATTATGTTATTTTTCTACAAGAACATGAAGATGGAATTGGCATTGGAGAAGATAATCCTATAAATCTTCAACAAGCCATGCAGAGTCCTAACTCTCAAAAGTGGATTGATGCCATGAATAAAGAGATGCAATCTATGAAAGACAATGACATTTGGGATCTTTTCGAGTTGCCTAAAGGCTCAAAACTTATAGGTTTCAAATGGGTATTTAAAACCAAAAGGGATTCGAGTGGTAACATCGAAAGATATAAAGGCTTGTCTAGTCGCTAAAGGATTCACTCAAAATAAAGGTATCGACTATAATGAAACGTTCTCACTGGTTTCCACGAAAGACTCATTTAGAATTTTATGGCCCTTGTGGCTCATTATGATCTAGAGCTACATCAGATGGACGTAAAGTTGGCATTTCTTAATGAAAAAATTGGCGAGACAATTTATATGGTGAAACCAGAAAACTTTATCATTGGATATCCAAAGAATGTGGTTTACAAATTAAAGAAGTCCATCTATGGTCTCAGACATGCTTCTTGTGAATGGTATCACAAATTTCATCATGTAATCATATCATCTGGTTTTGAAGTGAACTTGATGGAGCATTGTGTATATCACAAGTCCAGTGGGAGCAAATTTATTTTTCTTCTCTTATACATTGATGACATCTTACTTGCTACTAATCATATAGGCTTATTGCACGATATCAAAAAATTTCTCACTAGTAAATTTGAGATGAAGGACCTTGGTAATGCCTCTTTTGTATTATGAATTCAGATACATCGAGATCGCTCTCTAGGTATTCTTGGATTATCACAAAAGAGCTATATCGAAAAGATACTGGAAAGGTATTGCATGAAAGATCGTGCACCAATGGATAGACCCATGTCTAAGGGAGACAAATTTAGTCTCAAATAGTTTCCCAAGAATGAACTTGAGATAAGGGAAATGCAAAGGATACCATATATATCGGCAGTGGGAAGCCTAATGTATGCTCAAGTTTGTACTCGCCTGACATAGCATTTATTGTTGGAATGTTGGGAAGATATTTGAATAATCCGGGAGTGGAGCAATGGAAAGCAGTGAAACGAGTCTTACGGTATTTGAAGAAAAGAATAGACTATATGCTCACATACAAAAAATTAGATCATCTAGAAATCATTGGATATTCTGATTCTGACTTTGGAGGATGTAAAGATGAAAGAAAATCTACTTCGTGTTATGTTTATCTACTGACTAGTGGAGCGATTTCATGGAGGTCTTCCAAACAGACGATCATAGCTTCATCCATCATGGCTGCAGAATATATAGCATATTTTGTGGCATCCATTCAAACTTTATGGCTGCGAAACTTTGTCACTGGTTTGCGTATCCTTGATGGTATTGAAAGAGCATTAAAGATATTTTGTGATAATAAATCAGCAGTGGAGTATTCAAATAATAATAAAAGCACTATAGATGAAAAATATATAGATATTAAGTTCCTAGTTGTTAAAGAAAAGATTCAGAGTGGACAGATTTTGATAGAACACATTGGCACTAACTCCATGATTGTGGATCCGCTCACTAATGTGTTAACACCTGAGGTTTTTCACGAGCATACTGCTCATATGGGTTTTACCTTATGTGATACTTTGATTTAGTGAGAATTTATATTTTGATATTTTATGTAATAAATATGAGTTGTTTATGTTCTACATAATATAGTTGATGGAATTTTATTAAATGTCACTCTACTTATGTTCAATTTTCTTATTGTGGTTTAACATTAAGTTGAGAAAATTGGAATCAATCTCGTTAGAGATTGACTAAGGACTAGTTAGAAATAGACATTATATAGGTCACATTATATGTAATTTACATGTCACTTATCCATGCATTGATTCTTGTCATTGAATATATTTATATGGTTATCATTGAAGGTTTAGTCACTTAAAGTTTGTGACCAATGCCGCCAGAATCTCATGCATACATAATAGACGGACCGAATTATTTTGGTAAAATCTAAGGATGATAAATAGCATAAAGTTACGCACTAAAGTTTTGTATAATTGATTCTGGATTCATATGAAGCCCAAGTGGAAGATTGTTATTATTATTTTAATAATAATTATTATTTTATGGGCTACATATAAATATACCAATTATATTTTCTATTTATTATATTGGGTTAAATTAAGTGATCAAATAAGAAACCTAATTAAATTTTAATTTATTGTATGGACCTAATAAGTGGATACCTAATACCAGGCCCAATTAAATTATAATGGGAGATTTAATTAGGCGGTATATAAAAAAGTGTTATAATCCCCAATAAATCAAGTACGTTACACGGCTTATCTTCTACCAATCGGAGAGAGCTATTGAGAAACCCTAGGGAGTACTTGGTTGAGGAAGACAATAAGCAAGAACATAATACTGATTCAGATACCGTAACAATTATTATCTTATAGATTCAGGTATGCTTCCGCCTTCGATTAAATCTCGATAATTAGGTATGATGATTACGGTCCTTGTCTCTATTTTAGAGAATTATATGTTTATAGAAATCTTAGATTCTATCATTGTACACTTAAGTTACTTAACGAGAGGGCGGAAATATTGGAATAAAATTAGGTGATTAAATAGTTTAGAACTAGTGATTTACAAATACCATACACGAGCTGAAATTCATGTACAGGTCATGAATCGCTCTTTTTTTTAAAGTTCATGTATTTAAATAAAAATTCTAATGCATCCTAATTTATAAAGGAGAAGAGTTTGAATTTTAAAGAAAAGATATCGTTATTTATAAACGAGAGGGGTTTAGATCATTTTTAATAAATTAAAAGTCAAAAAATACTTGTATAATCAAATAATGGTAATTTTAATTTATAAAGAGAATGTGTATTATTATTTAATAGGGATGAGATGTGAGAGAGTAGGTAGTCATCCTATTCGAAATAGAAAACACGTTATTATTTATATGAAATTAGGTTTTCGTTTTTTTACTAGTCAAGGATATTCGAAATAGATAAGGTTATTCTGACAAAAGAAAAAAGTAGACAAGGTTATATATTTGAAGATGATAATTTCTGATCAATATTGTGTCTGAAGAGAGGGCTGCTCAAATTAATTTTTATCGAAATTTTAATATCAATTTATAAAAATATAAAGATGCATGGAAGATTTTACTCTGTGAAAAGCTGAAGGTGAGTGAATAGATTAGAGTTAGTGGCTTACAAATTCCATACACGATCTAAAATTCATGTGCAAATTTTGGTTCGCTCTTTTTTAAAAATTCATATATTCAAGTAAAATTCATATGTCTCCTAAATTATAAATGTGAAGAGCTAATATTTTAAAGAATATTTAACATTATTTATAAACAAGAGAGTTTCAAATTATTTTTAAAAAATTATAAGTCTACGAATACTCGTACAATCAACGTAGAGTAGTTTGAATTTATAAAGAATAAATTTATTATTATTTAAGAAGGATGAGATACGGGAGGTTAGGTGGCGTGCTATTTGAATTAGAAAACATATTCATATTTTTATGAATTAGGTTTTTAATTTATACAAGATAAGGATATTCGAGGTAGACAATGTTATATAATCGAAGCAGGCAATTTCTTATCAGTATTGTATTTGACGGGAGTACGGTTTAAATTAATTTTTGTGAAAATTGTAATGTTAATTCATATAAAAAATTATAAGAAAAAAATATGAGATAAAGAAGATATTGATTCGTGAAAAGCTAATGGTGGGTGAATAGATTAGTATCAGTGGCAGTGGCTGACAAATATCATGCAGGAGTGAAATTTATGTACAAGTCACGGGTCGCTTATATATATATAATTCATATATTCAAGTAAAATTCGCATGTATCATAAATCCTAATTTTAAAGAATAAGAATTCGAATTTTAAAGAAAAGGTATCATTATCTATAAACAAGAAGAGGGGTTCATAATATTTTTTTTGACAAACTATAAGTCTAAAACTACCCGCATAATCAAATGACAGTAATTTGGATTTATAAAGAAAAATATATTATTATTTAACAAGGATGATATGCTAAAGATTATGTGGCATCTTATTCGAACTAGAAAACACATTTATATTTATATAAAATTAGTATTTTGTTTTTATATTACATAAGGATATTCAAAAAGTGCAAGGTTATATATTCGAAGAAGATAATTTCTGATCAGTATTGTATTTGACGAGAAAGCGATTCAAATTAACTTTTATCTAAATTGTAATATTAATTTATATCATAATTTATGAAAAATTATGAGATATGGAATATCTTGATATGTGAAAAGTTAAAGGCGGATGAATATATTAGAGTTAGTTGCTTACAAATACCATACACGAGCTGAAATTCATGTGCAAGTTATGAATGCTATGTTTATAAAATTCATGTATTCAATTAAAATTCACATGTATTATAATTTATAAAGAAGGATCGATTATAAAGGAAATATAAATTATATTATAAACAAAATTGGTTCATATGATTTTTTAACATATTATATATTTAAAAATACATGTATGTTCAAAGGATAGTTGTTTAGATTTGAAAAGAAAAAATGTATTATTATTTAACAAGTATGAGATGCGAGAGTTTAGATGGCTTGCTATTCAAACTAAAAAATACATTCATATTTATGTAACTTAGATTTTCAATTTTATACTAGATAAGGATATTCAAATTAGATAAAGTTATATATTCGAAACTAACAATTTTTTTATCATTATTTTATTTGACGGAAGGGTAGCTCAAATTAGTTTTTATCTAAATTATAATATTAATTTATATCAGAATTTATAAAAAAATTAAACGCCGCCGCGAATCGTGGTTTATTTTACTAGTTTATTAAAGAATCTGAATTGTCTCTTTTCTTTATAAATTAGATTACTTATTCTATTTTTAACATGTTTTTTTTAAAACTTTAAAACCAAGTGATCTTGATCCCTCTCCATTAAAATTAAAAACAATTAATTTAATATTTTATTTTTTAAAACACCACGAAAAAATTAAATAAAAATAACATAGATTCACAATTAACTTATCTATGCTTAAGCATCAATGAAATCAAAAAATGGGCTTAATTTAAGGTTTTTCAGTCAAAACTTAAAAAATCCGGTGAGCTTTATGATTCGGCCACAAGAAATTTAAAATTACACCAATCGTAAAATCTGAGGTTAGAGCTTGATTTGGGCTTCAGCTTGGTTACTAGAACTTACGATTTGGACCTCACTAACACCTTCAATCGGATTTTCGATTCTCTGAACAGTTCAAGAACTTACGAAAAGGCGCGTGCCAGGTCAATAAAAAGTAACGTCGTTACTAATTCACTAACGGAAGGAATTGAAATAGAAAATTAAAAGTTAAATGACCTGAAATACAGAAGCTTTAGTTCAGGGACCCAAACAATAAAATGACAAAAGTTGAGGTTTGAGTCATTTTATTTTCCTAATAATATATGATCCCGGATGCATACATATGAGCCCCATATCAGAACTCGACATGTGTTATGGAACATTATTTGATAAAATTTTGAGAAATATTTTTGAGAAAGCTAGTACTACTATTAAAGAAAAATGCTAAAAATCAAAATTTTACCATTACTACTCGCTTATCTCATAAAATTAGGTCATATTAATAATTTAGTTGATCTTAGATTTGTTGCACTTGGTTTCCTGTTGCTACTCTTGCCTTTGGCAAATGGTTAATCGATTCATCGGAGAATTCAACTGCTTCTTACTTTTATATCAATATTAAAAATCCTATCTTTTATCAGGTTTAATTTTTATCTTTTAATATTTGTCACAAAAATTTTCTCCCATGAATTCTAGCTTCTTTTTTTTGCTAAATATGAATTCTAGTTTTTAATATTGATTTACCAATAAATGTATTAAATTTACTCAAAATCAAAGCAAAATTAATTCTTAAATTTAAATTTGATCGAGACAAAGAAATCAGAACTAAAATTATGAGTAACTATTTTTTTTAATGGAGCGGACTTGTCAACCTTCGACAGAGCTTCAAGCTCTTTCTATTGATCAAATGTGGTAGTAACTACAAACTCAATTAAAAAATACATTATAAAAATTTATAAAAAAGTTAAATACAATGCTTATATGTCAAAAAATCTCAAAACTTCAACAAAGAAGGTAACATAAACTATTTCGATAAAAAGAATTGGTGAATGTGGTATTCCAAGATCATTCATCAATATATACTTACATTATTGCTAAAATATGTGTATCCTCTTTTATATATATAAAGATAAAGATATTGAATACTACTCATTTATAAATTAATATATTTTAACGCCCCCAAATCTGGGGTCAGGAATCTCGGACGTCACATAATTAACCAATCATCTGAAACCTATATTAATTTAATAATCTAATAAATCACATCATAGACTCCAAACTCTCACAAACACAAGTTATAGTCTTAGAAACGATATACAGTATATAAAATCTGTTATTACAAACCTAATGTACATTCCAGGACCTTACACAACTACTTACAACCTCTACATGAAATTGTAGTAATTTCTAATAATGTCTGAAACCTATCTGAATACTCTGGTTCACCTGAGGCAATGCTGTAAGGAGTTTACGGAAAGCCTATGTATTTTCCACGTGTTGCAGTTGATTAACTTCCTCACCGAAATATTGATTATCTTTTATATTGTGACATTTAAAGAAATCAAGAGTGAGCAACAACGCTCATCAATAAAATTAAATAGTTTGAAAATGTCTATTAAAGTAAAATAATACTTCCATACTTTATCGTATAATAGTAAGATTGAAATTTCAGTGGTATACATATTTTTCTCTTTAAAACAAATAAGATATTTTATGTATATTAAAATAGTTTGCCAATGCTCTCAATAGTATTATATACTTAGGAGAATAGCTTTCTTGGTGATACACACCTTCTTGTTTTAATTTATATCGGTCTTTATTTATACCAAAATATATTGTTAATACTCTCGTTAACTAAGCACCTTGACTTTAGTTACAGTATTTCATAAGCATTCCAATTGGAAAATTATTAGGACATTCATCAGAGCCCCTACTATACGATGATTAGTCATATATGTAACGCCCCCAAATCCGGGGTCAGGAATCTAGGTCATCACGCCATCCTTCACTCATGTGTAACCTGTATTGATTCAATAATCCAACAGACCACAATCTCACGCACACACACAAGTTATAGTCTTAGAAATGATGTACAAAATGTAATCTTCTTTTATTACACTCAAATGTACTTTACAGGATCTTAAACAATTATTCGTAACCTCTACATGAAGTTACAATAATTACTACTAACATCTTATACCTATCTGGATACTATGGTCCACCTGAGATAACGCTGTAAGGGATTCTCCACATGACTGCAAGCGACTAAGTCCCACACTGGTATACTGGTTATCTGTTGTGTTGTGACATTTAGAAGAAAGCAAGAGTGAGCAATAATGCTCAGCCATAATGATCAACAGTATGAAAAGACTGTTAAAGAAATTATATTAATCCGTATAAGGATATGTATTTATTCAAGTAGTTTTCTTGGTGATACACACCTCTTTTTAAAACAATGTTTTTGATTGACTTATCAGTCTGCAAATACCTTAATGGTAAACCCATCACCTAGGCTTGGTTTACGGTATTGCATCTCAATTTCAATTGGAAGAATAGGACATTCACTGCAGCCACCGCATACGATGATCAGTCGTAATACGAAAATAGTAACCTTTTCTACTAGTAGAAGGACGATACCTTCGTATCCCGGTTATCACCCTTGCCGCATTCGGGCTACGTGTCCCATTTTGGTTATACACATACTTCACAAGTTCCTGAGTACACAAAGTACCTTCTCCTGCGGTATCTTTGGTAGTCTCCCTAGTACACATAGTACTAGAGTCTATCCCTCCAAGTCTATTGAAGAATCCTATCATATCTCGAGGACTCGAACCACATCGAAGTTCCCCAAGCATTTTGCTTGTTGATAGAAACAAATCATCTCATATGTATATATATATATATGTACTTCCGAAAATTTTCGAAGGAAGTACTAAGGTAATGTGAGTTGACCATTGTCAACAGACAAATAAATAAAGGGGAGTTTCTTTTGAAACTATATTCAGAATATTAAAATAAGTAGAGATAATATTTTTCGATAATTTGAAAGTATTTGAATGACTTTCTGAAACTCAGAAAGCATTTTAAAAGTAGGTTTTATGATTTTTAAATCATATTAAATCATTTAATAATTAATTAATAATTAAATAATAATTATTAAATAATTAGACATCGAATAATTATGTTTTAAAAGAATATTTGAAATAATATTCCTCAAATAATTTATGTTTAAGTAATTATATTAATCTTTAATAGATATAAGTAACTGAGTTTAAAACAAGTTGGACTATAGTTCTCCTATTTAAAATGAATATATGAAATAATATTCATTGTTCAAGTGATGAAATATAGTTGAGGGAATACGATCTTTGAAAATCGTTTTAAATAAATTCGAGGTATTTAATACTTCGCAAGTGGACATCGAGTCCCTTGGAATAAAATAAATATGGACTTTTGATCGTCCAAAACATCAGCGGGATGATTCCCGGGTTTTTACTATAATATACATATTGACCGACTCTCGCTCTACAATATACATGTCACGCTACTCTCTAGCATTAACAATTCTCAAATATAACAATTCCGGAATACTTCCAAGTATTTATAGACTTACACCGACCAATCCTCGGTCTAAATATATCATTTCAAATCTGGTACTTCTATTATACCAAAATCATCATATCTTATGATTCAATATATAACAATTTGTAAATCACCATAAAACATATATCATGCATATATTGCAGTATTTAAAAGCAATCACAACACAACAGTTCTTAAAAGGTAGGATTTGAAAACTTATTTGGAGACCAAGATACGTTTTCCGACTTCATCTCATTCCAGGTTTTTTAATTAACAAATATCATAATCTTAATCAGTATTCCTAATCCCATCACCGAATTATATTTCTAATAAGTACAAAACTTCATAATTTTCAATATTCGACCGACTCGAAATAAGTATTAGTCCTTGGTCGAAACGGACGGTCAGGGTAGTCTCCTAGAGTTGACTTTACCGAATGTTACTATTAAGCGACTCGCACTCTAATATTTTTAATAAATAGTAAAATTAATATTTTAATACGAAACCACCTCGAGGAGCTTTTTGAGTACTTTTAATATTTATCATAAAAGTTTCATTTTGATAAAATGAATTTAATTAGGTGAAAAGTATTTCAAAAGTTCGGTCAACTAGGGTGTTTTACTATTCAAACCGCTTTCACTAAAACGTTGATATCTCTGAAACCGTTAACTCAATTGATGCACTATTTTCGCGTGCATGATCTAGAAAAAATTTAGAACACTCTATTTTAAAATGATTTTCTGGTAACAGGGTTGAAAATCCTGAAGTGGCACTTTTCTAACAGTGGGTTGTGTTGGGTGTTTTTATTCCGCACGACCTCGACTCCGATATTTTTATAAAATTGAAAAATTAATATTTTTACTTGAAATTTTTATGGCAGTTAATAAACTATATTTTTACTCTATTTTAAATTTTCATGAATTTTAAATATTTTTAAGTCGATCATTTCTATTTATAAAGTTCGTAATTTGTAGCAGTTTTTGTCGCGTAAATCACTTTTACTAAAACAGTCATAACTTTTGATCCGTAAATCAAAATCAAGCGATTCAAGCACCTAAACGATCCTTATAGCATTTTATATAATAATAAAGTGTTACTTTTCAAGAAACTACAGTTATACATTCGGGAACTTCTGCAGAAAACTTAAGTTGTGATTTGTTCGTTTTAACGAGGTTACGAATTACGATTCAAATTCCGTTTACGTCCTAAATCATTACGCAACCATCAACAACCACCATAAAATCATCTCAATACTAAATACTCTCAATAAAATTATGTTATTGAGGTAACAAACATCAATCTTAATACTAACCAAACATCAAGAAAATATCAAATCAATCATTAAAACCATATTTATATCCAAGATC
Source organism: Apium graveolens (assembly GCF_009905375.1). Taxonomy (NCBI): domain Eukaryota; kingdom Viridiplantae; phylum Streptophyta; class Magnoliopsida; order Apiales; family Apiaceae; genus Apium; species Apium graveolens. Next base: position 213,258,055 of record NC_133652.1, read on the forward strand.
CTTACTTTTCTTGAAACTTAAAATTTAAAAAATGTTGGGATGAATGTTTATACTTTCTTTGAAGCTTGTTAATACTTAATAAAGTCCTAATATCCTTGATGAAGCCTTTTTCTAGCTTTAGGAGCCTTAAACTTCCATGAAAAATCAAGAAAACAAGTTAGTGATTTTCGGAGTTACTATTCACCCTCAACTTCAAACATTTTTATAAAATTGAAAACTTCATATATGGGCTTGAAATTTGGTTCGTGACTTACCCATGATATGAAATAGGTTTGGTAAAAATTTGGTTATTTTTGAATGAGTAGAACATGAGATATGAATTTTTATTCCCATGGTGTTCTTGAAGTCAGCATTGTGTTTTGGGGGGAGAGAGAGAGAGTGTGTGTGTGTTAGGTCACACACACCGTATAAGAGGGTTGAATACAGTGTATAATACAATCAAATAGAATTAAGAATACAAGTATGTAACAAAGATAATCTCTAATTGATATCGAATATAATTATGTATCCTAAAATATAGCAATTAGTTATCTTTTCCTCCAAGTCTTCTATTCTTCATAGAATTCTTCTCCATGCATATCTCTTCTTATTTTAGTCTTGATCTTCTTTCCCTTTAATCAGCCGCCTTCCTTATTTGAAAGTCTTCTTATGTCCTGATATTATATCCTGATGAATATCTTCTGATATCTTAAGTTCTGATAACTTAAGTTCTGATAACTTAAGTTTTGATATCTTAAGTTTTGACTTCAGTATAAGTACTGATTTCCAGTTAAGTCCTGATTTGTCCTGTTAGTCAAGATCTGAAAACTAAACACAAATCATTATTAGACATGACATCACAAATATATCTAACAATCTCCCCCAACTTGTAAATTAGCATAATATACAAGTTCAATAGATATTTGATGATGTCAAAAACATTAAGTACAAATGCATATGAGAATTTGACTAGATAACTACAACTCACAGTCCTTGTAGTTTTTTTAGCTTTTACCATCCTTAAAGTCTGATATCAGCTTTAGCCTGTATATCCTTCAAAATTTAACAGTTGTAGTTCTTGACTTGGCTTCAGTGTGTGATCTCTTGAATGTCAGGAGTTGTTCTGAGATAGTTCTTCAAAAGAGTTCTCTCAGCATATTCAAGTTCATTTATCATCCTCCTTTTAGCATCTTTAAGTTCAACTATATCTTCTCATGTCTGAAAGATAGTAGCCTTGAGATCATTAATCTTTTCTTTCCTTATTTCCTGATCCAGTTTGATCAGATAAGCTTTGTCAGACTCCAGATTAAATTCAACACCCTTAATACCCAGAAAAGTAGTGATCTTGGCGGTATTAGGCTTCATCTCAACTAATTCATCATTGTGAGCTCTGTACTTTGGATAGTATAGTCTGTCAGACTTTACAAAGTAAAGTTTCTTCTACCTTTGAATATCAGATTTTAAGTAACTGGCAGCACCATCTGTTGACCTGTTCTTCACTTGAAGTAGAAATAAAATATGTTGCAGTTCTTCATAATACTTCAACCGAATTGCATCCTTTCTTATCTGGAATGCTCTCTCATCTGTTATAAAATAAAGCATTATATCTTCTTTCAGCTTGGAATTATAAACCATCTGTACAGATTCCAATTGATTTAGTCTTTCTGGAGTTGTCCCTACTCCTGGTTCAGAAAGAGATGTAGTATCTAAGGTAGAGTTGTTTACTCTTTTCTCATCAGCATTACCCTGTCCTGTTTTATCTCTAGCTTCCTTCCCTTGGAGCAATCTACCCTTAAAAACATTTATTGAAGTGTTCATAGATTGAGCAGATTGTTGAGCTTTAGTAAATCCAGGTAGTGGAACTTTTGAAGGTTTAACATGAGCAATGTCAGAGGTTTCCTTTTCTTCTGATGTCAAAACAACTTGAGCTCTGTCAGAGGTTGCTTGAATATTGCTTTTCTTCTTCAAAATCATACTTGTATCTTCATTAGATTTTGCTTCCAGATCCATAGTTGACATATATATCTTTACAGTTTCATCAACTTTTTCCTTACCCTTGAATCTAGGATCAACTTCCACCTGTGATTTGGACATGGCCTTAGATGCCTCAGAATTTGTCCTCTCTTTGATCACAATGCCCTTAGGCTTAGGTGGTTTCTTTGCAATGACTTGAGCTTTAGACTTTGACTTAGATTTGTCATTTTCAGCTTTCAGTCTAATCTCTTCTTCCTTCAGGCTTTCAAAATCCATGCCTGGATTATCCTTTAGGAACAGCCTTTTGGAGATCCCTTCATCAAGTTTCAGAGTTTGTTCATTAGAACTTATCCTTTTACCAGTATCAGAACTTGTTCTTCTCCCAGCATCAGAGCTTGTTCTTTGACTTATAGTTCTGTCTTTGCTTGATAAAGAACCCCTGACTTGACTTAGACCTTTACTCTTTTCAGAGTTTCCCTGGTCTTCATTACCATCATCCTTACCCTTCAGTGGTTGATCAGTTGTGCATTTGGACTTAATTACTTTCTCCCCCTTTTTGGCATCATCTGGTAGAAGCAGGGAGACAAGTAATTCCACAGAGTTTTGGATTTCATTGAGTTGGTCTTGTTGAGCAGCTTGATTCTTTAAATTATCAGATAGTTGAGCTTGCTGCTTTTCTTGAGTCTTTTCTATATACTCAATGTGGTCAAAGGCTGGCTTAAAAAACCTTTTCTTGTCCAATGTGAAATTCATGGATTGCTGAATCAGTGTTTCTTGAATTTTGTCCACCTTGGCTTGAATTATTGAGTGTTGACCTTGAAGGTTCCTGGTACTTAATGCAGTAACTCTGAGCTGTGCTTTGAAGTCATCATTCATCAGCATCTCATCAGCTTTAGCCAGGTGCTCAACAAGAACATTGGCAATAGGAACAAAATCAACTTTGTTCCACTCCTTGATCCATTCTCTTCCTCTGTTAGTTTCACTCCAAGGTACTGGTGCATCCTCTCTCACAAACTTCTTAATCAAATCAGCTTTATCAACTGTTTGTAGAGGTGCATGTCCTGAAGGACAAGCTGCATCAGTATTGATATTTGTAGCAGCTTCACCAGTATTGTCAGCATTTAGTTTAACAGAACTTGCAAAATCTTCAGTATCATCATCTTGTGATAGAATGATTGTATGTGAAGTAATGGAAGATTCATCTGTATGGACATCAGCATCTAGCAGTGGAGTTGCTGGTGGAGTGTGCTGAGAAAGATGTGAAGTGGATGGAGCTTCCAGCTACAAGACCAAAGGCACATCCACGTTGTTTATATCAATTTCAACACTTGTACCTGGCTTATCAGTATGTACTGGAGAGTGTATGGGAGACATAGAAGGTGTAGGAATTTGAGTAGTCTCTGGCTCTTGGATTGGATATTTGTGAGCATCATGAAGTTCTGGCTCAACACTCGGAAGAGATTCAACTACAGTAGGGTCTTGTGGGATCAGAGATTCCTGACCCCCTTCCACAGCTGCTGCTTCCGGTCCTTCTTCAGAGGTTGATTCTTCTACAGCCCTCCTTGCTCTTTGCTTTTTGAGTCTCGTAGATGATGGAGAGACTCTGGGAGTTTGATCATCAGAGTTTAGCTTTCTAAGCCTTTTCAGGGGCCTAGAACTCCCAGTTTCTTGAGCTGTCTGAGAAGAGACCTTCTCAGCTACTTCAACAACAGGTTCTGATGGTTGAAGTTGTACCTCATCATCAGACTCATCTCTTAAAATCATCTTCCTTCTTTTCTGCTGTGACTAAGGGACTGTCTTAGTCCTCTTTGCTCTAGAAGAAGAAGGCTTCACTTGATTATGTGTTGATGGCTGTGGTTGCTATGTTTGATTATTGGTGGGTTCTGATGGCTGTTTTGTGTTGGTGGGTTGGACATCAGGATATAGCAATGAATAGGTATCAGAATCAGCATTTACCTGAGCTTGCTTTACTGATAAAGGAATTCTAAGGGGTCTTAAAACTCCCTTCTTGTTGTCAGTAGTTAAGCGATTAGTAAAAGCCCTCTTAGCTAATCTAAACTGTTCTATGTGATCACTTGCTAGTTGTGGTTCATCTGATGTACAGTAACTGTAGATTAACTAACAGAACCTAGCAAAGTAAACTACATTCCTGTCCTCATGCATCCTATCTCCTATAAAACATAACACAGTCTTTGCATAATCAAAATGAGATTGGTGTAAGAGTGCATACCCAATTTGTTGTGTCAGAATAGGAATGGCATCAAAATTTGAGCACTTGTTGGCAAACGTCTTCGTGATGCAATCGAAGAAAAAGATCCATTATCTTCGAATATATGGGCGTTTAAGTTGGCCCAACTTTGCCAAACTCTCCTCATACCCTAAATTAGCCATCATTTGCTGTAGCAGGGGCTCCTCCACAACAAAATTGAATTGACAGTTTTCAGGTAGGTGTAGAGCTTTTTGAACTGTTGCCGGAGTAACAACATACTCAACCTCCTTTTCTGTAAACATGATGCTTGGAGTCCCATTCTTACCACCATCATCATAAAGTCCCGTGCGCCAGAATGTCAGAACTTGAGTTCCAGATAAACTGGATGGTTGCGTCAAAGCGAACCCAATTTCACTACGAGATAAATCCTGAATAAAATGAAGTTCCGAAGGAGCTTCACTCTTAGTGAGAATGGTAACCTAGTTGTATGGGACGAACTTTGCTCCATTAAAGATTATATCCTTGGGTGCCATTGAAAATGAGTGAGAATTTAGAGTGCCTGAAAGGTGTTTGATAAAATGTCTGTATAGAAAACCGTCAGAGAATATGAGAAAATAAGAAAAAGAGAGAGAGTATAGAAAGAAATGTAAGTAAAAGATTTTAAAAACTTTTATCTCTTTTACTTATACGCTCCACTTGACAGCAGTTATTGAGAAGTGGAACAGACTTTACACCTGTCAGCCATACAGGAGTTAAGACAATAGTTAATGGGCACGGGAAATAAGTAATGATTACTATGCACATGCAGTTTTTCAAAAAAAAATTGTTCCCACTAAACAAGTAATTATGACTATCTTTATCTAACTTAAACCAATATTCTGATAAAATATAACCGTTCAAGTATTGAACTAAAAATAAATCAAGGAAATAAATACTGCTACATAAGCATCAGAACTTGACTATTATCAGAATTTAAAGGTCATTAGAATATGGCTTCTGTACTCAAAAAGTGAATGTTTATTTCTGTAATTCTTCACACAAATACTGATATGGTGTCCTCAGAACTTAATCATCTGAACTTGTCCTCAGAATTTATGCAACTAACACTTAAACTGTTCATCTAAAACAACATTGATCACCACAGTAATTTTCATCATTCATATGGAGTGTAAGTGTGTGCTTTAAGCTAAATATCAGACAAAGAATAAAGTCTGATTCACTTCAGTACATCTTAGAAATAAGGCATAACTAAGAACTTTGTACAAAATTTGTGAGTAGTCTGAAGTCTACTATAGAATGAGTTCATGAATGAGTCCACCTCAACTGTTTTGTGCTCATTTTATGCATCTTTTGATATTCTTTTTCACTGGAGCTCCTCAGTGTAAGTGTGTCACAACTGCTTATCAGAATTTATGCTATTATCAGAGTATTTCTCCAGTAATCAGAGAATGTGAAAAGTCACCAAGAAAATTTTATTTTGCTTTTCTAATGCATATAACTTAATACCAGAAATGCACTTGGGTCTTCCCTTCCACATACATTTTTCTCTAGATCTCAAGGGAGTACCTGATATTTATTTCTTTTCTTTACTTTTTCTTTTGATAAGTGAGGCTTATCAGCACTTAGTACATCCATAAGATTTACCAACATCAGAACTTAATAGATAAGAAGCACTATTCTAGTTTTTGACTTAGTAATAAGACACACAAAGTAAACCTAACCAAGCTCAATATCAGAATTTGCTTTTGTTAAAAGATTTCCACATAAACAATTACTTCAAACATGGGATCTTTAGTATATTAGAGACTACTAGGTCAGCATCTAGCACAGTTATCCTCATTGGATTGAATAGTCACAGAAATATTCATATCACTATTAGAGTTTAGAAATTCACATCAGACAATAATCAGCACTTAGGTAAATTTTAATTTAAGCACATATTATATAAAGATAGTAATATCTGTAAATACTAATCATAAAGTTTGATGTATCAGAACATAAACTAAACAGATTTAGAGAAATAACCTGAAACCATTCCAAGTTCATTTACCAATCTTGTAAAAGTAGCTTCACATAGTGGTTTTGTGAAGATATTTGCTAGTTGTTGATTTATTGGAACAAAATGCAATTCCACTATACCTTCCATCACATGCTCCCTTATGAAGTGGTACCTAATACTGATGTGCTTTGTCATTGAATGCTGAACTGGATTACCTGTCATAGCAATAGCACTTTGATTATCACACTAAATGGGTATTTTAGAATATGTTAACCCATAATCCAGTAATTGATTTTTCATTCAAAGAATTTGTGCACAACAGCTTCCTGCAGCAATGTACTCTGCCTTTGCAGTTGATGTGGAAATTGACTTTTGTTTCTTGCTAAACCAAGAAACTAATCTGCCTCCAAGAAATTGGCAGCTTCCACTTGTGCTTTTCCAGTCAATTTTGCACCCTGTAAAATATGCATCTGAGTAACCTATTAGCTTAAAGTCTGATTCCCTAGGATACCACAATCCTAGATCAACTGTACCCTTAAGGTGCTTGAAAATTCTTTTCACAGCTGTTAAGTGAGGTTCTCTTGGATCTGCTTGAAATCTTGCACAAAGACAGGTAGCATACATGATATCAGGTCTACTTGCAGTTAGATAGAGTAATGAGCCAATCATACCTCTGTAATCAATAAATATCTACTGATGTACCAGTATCCTTATCTAATTTTGTTGTAGTGGCCATAGGAGTGGATGCACTTGAACAGTCTTGCATTCCAAATTTCTTCAACAAATTTCTGGTGTACTTAGATTGACAAATAAAAGTTCCTTCTGCATTCTGCTTGACTTGAAGGCCCAGAAAATAGCTAAGTTCTCCCATCATACTCATTTGATATCTTGACTGCATTAGCTTGGAAAACCTTTTATAAAGTCTGTCATTTGTAGAACCAAAAATGATATCATCAACATATATCTGCACCAAAAGTTAAACATTTCCATGGTTGAGATAGAATAAAGTATTGTCAATAGTCCCTATGTTAAATCCACTTTCTATAAGAAACTGAGCTAATGTCTCATACCATGCTCTTGGAGCTTGCTTAAGGCCATAAAGTGCTTTATCAAGTCTGTAGACATGATTAGGAAATTTTGAATCTACAAAACCTGGAGGTTGTTCAACATATACTTCTTCTTCCAATTCTCCATTAAGAAAAGCACTTTTTACATCCATTTGAAAGACTTTAAATTTTTGTTAGCAGCATAAGCCAGAAATATCCTTATGGATTCCAATCTAGCAACTGGTGCAAATGTTTCCTCATAATCAATTCCCTCTTGTTGAGAATATCCTTTTACAACCAGGCTTGCTTTATTCCTTGTAATTATGCCATCACTGTCAGTTTTATTTCTGAACACCCATTTTGTACCAACAACAGATCTATTCTTTGGTCTTGGCACTAGGGTCCATACTTTATTTCTTTCAAATTCATTTAACTCTTCTTGCATTGCTTGTACCCAATCAACATCTTGAAGAGCTCCTTCCACTTTCTTTGGTTCAGTCTGAGAAAGAAAAGAATGATAGAGACATTCATTTGATGTTGCTGTTCTAGTTCTAACACATGCTTCGGGATTTCCAATAATTAAGTCAGGTGTATGTGCTTTAGTCCACTTCCTTGCAGATGGAAGGTGATCTATAGAACTGGATGCTCCCTCATGATCCATGCTGTCTCCATCAACATTTTCTGATGCTCCCCCTGAAATTATGCTCTCTGAGTTGGATTCTTCAGAATTTGAGTTTCCAGAATTATCAGAACTTGGCCCATCAGAACTTGAAGAGCCTGTTCTAGGTTCTGATGCTTCTTGAGATGTGGTTGGATCTTTAATATGCTCCCCCTGCACAGGTGCATTTTCCTTTGGAATAGTCACCACAGTTTCAATAACATCAGAGTTTAACCCATCAGAGTTTGTAGTATCAGGATTTAGACTATCAGAATTTACAGAATCAGAATTTAAATCTTCATTCTCAAATCTCAGGTGATCATGATCATTGAAATCTTCAAGTCCAGTAATCTTCTTATCGTCAAAAGAGACATTGATAGATTCCATGACAACCCTTGTTCTTAAATTGTAGACTCTGAAGGCTTTTGTGGAAAATGGATATCCAACAAAAATTCATTCATCAGCTTTTAGATCAAATTTGGATAGATGTTCAGGATGAGTCTTAAGAACAAAACACTTGCATCCAAATACATGAAAGTACTTCAGATTCGGCTTCTTTTTCTTCACCATCTCATATGGTGTCTTTCCATGCTTGTTGATAAGTGTTGCATTCTGAGTAAAACAAGCAGTCTGCACAGCTTCAGCCCAAAAGTAGGTTGGTAACTTTGCTTCATCAAGCATAGTTATTGCAGCTTCCATAAGAGTTCTATTCTTTCTTTCAACAACTCCATTTTGCTGTGGAGTTCCAGGAGTAGAGAATTCTTGCTTTATTCCATGGTCTTTGTAGAACTCTTCCATGATCATATTCTTGAACTCAGTGTCATTATCACTTCTTATGATTTTTACAGAGTCTTTGACCAATTTATCCAGTTGTTTGACATGATCAATCAAGATAGATGCAGTTTTGCTTTTTATGTGCAAGAAATACACCCATGTGTATCTGGTAAACTCATCTACTATGACAATAGCATATTTCTTCTTTGCAATAGACATGACATTCACTTGACCAAATAGATCAACATGCAGTAGGTGATAAGGCTCAAGAATTGAAGATTCAGTCTTGCTCTTGAATGAAGATTTTCTTTGTTTTGCCTTTTGACATGAATCACAAAGGCCATCAGGAGCAAATACTGATTTTGGCAGTCCTCTCACAAGATCTTTCTTGACTAGTTCATTTATATTGTTGAAATTTAAATGAGAAAGAAAAACTACTCATAGTTTATCTCAAAAACAAGTTTTATATCATCCATTGTCATTCTTAAAAGATTACATGAGAAGGGTATTTATAGGCTTAGACAATAACCCAAACCCAATAGGATTCCAAGAGAAATTCAATATCAGCTTGAATTAGCCAATATCTGAATCCTTCCAGGAAACAAATTTAAAAACCAAATCCGAATAGAAAAAAGACAAAAACCAAATCCAAATAGGAAAATAAAATCCTAAGTGCTTAAAACAAGAAAAACCCTTTCAAGTGAAAGGTAAAAACTTGCAAGCAAAATTCGAATTAATAATTATATAATAATCAGCTACTTGTCCAACTTCATGCACCACTTCTTTATTCCTTGTTATCCAAGTAAGATTCATAACCCATCTTTGCATCCTCTTCAATTGAGCATCACCACAAGTACACATAACCAAATCCAAATTAACATATTCATTCCTTGATCCTCATCATTCTCCTCTCCTTTGAAGAAAACTCGTCCTCGAGTTCTAAAGTAATTAAGAATAAGCACACAACGAGGTGATTTCTGGTAGAACTTGAAAGCTTTGAATTTCAATTCCATCAGCAATATATTTGGAAGTAAACTCGAAAGAATAAGATAGTTTGATGATATAGGTGCATTCAACAAGTTCTCTACCCCCAAAAAATCAATGTGTTCCACTTGGATGATGTTGTTTTCCATGTCCACAATCTCTTTAGTTTCAAACTTCTCCTTTAGTATCTCTTGTCCATCAACAATGTCATCACGCATAAATTTAGGAGATGTATCTATCTGATCTTTTGCAACAACCAAGACTTTCTCAACAAGTGACTGTCTTTCTTCATGCTTCTCTATCATAGCTTCTTTTATAACTGGTTCATCCTTTTCATCCAAACTTGATGTAGTCGCCACATGTAACACATGGTAATCAGCAACAAGATCCGCGACATTCTCCACACTGACAAAGTCTTCTTCTTTAGTTTCTTCTGAAAGAGTAAACTCGTGAAGGGAAGACTTCAATTTCTCGTCTTGTTGAAAAGATTCAAATTCCAAAGCAAGATTGCATACATCATTAAACTAGATGTATGGACTTGATTTAACCTTTCGATAAGTAGGCAAATTCAATCCACGAATAAATCTTCCAATTTTAATTATTTTCATCTCCTCCAAGTCACAAATAAGGCGCAATCTATAAAATTCAAAAGTATACTCGGAAACACTCATAGTACCTTGAGAGAGGGATGTCATCTTCATTATACATTCGAATTTATAATACAAAGGAAAATATTTTGCACGAAGTTTCTTCTTCAGAGATGTCCAAGTCATAATCTTTTCTTTTCCAGATCTAACTCTTTTTGTGTTTAGATTATCAAACCACAAGCCTGCTTTCTTTGTAAGTTTAAGCGCTGCAATCTTGAATATTCTCATCTCAGTCCAACCTGTATAAGCAGAAATCTTGTCGACTTGTGTAACCCATTCAACAAAATCATCTATGCTACCCAAACCTGTAAAATAACCAAGATCTATACCAGGATCATAGACTTCATCACTATCTTTCACCTTAACTAAAATTTTATAAAATTCATCAAACCTCGATTCCGTTGAATTAGCAAGCTTTTGAGTACGTTTATCAATCTCATCCAATTTTCCAAGTAATTTTTTGAGCAATTCATCCGTAGCCATAAGAAAAATCTGTTAAAAAAAACTTGATGAATAGTACCCGTTAAGAAATTGGAGAAAAAATCTTGGCTCTTGATACCAAATTGATGTGGATCTCTCCACAAAGAAAGAAAAGAAGAAGAATAAAAGGGATAAGAGAAGAAGAGGATATTTCAAAAGAACACGATCAATCCAGAAACGTGAACTTTGAATCTCAAATTGCTTAGATCAATCCAGAAACTAAGTAATTCGAATCTAATCTTCAAAACAATCCAGTAATTGAAGTTTAGAGAAAAGAAAAACTACTCATAGTTTATCTCAAAACACAAGTTTTATATCATCCATTGTCTCTCTTAAAAGATTACATGAGAAGGGTATTTATAGGCTTAGACAATAACCCAAACCCAATAGGATTCCAAGAGAAATTCAATATCAGCTTGAATTAGCCAATATCTAAATCCTTCCAGGAAACAAATTTAAAAACCAAATCCGAATAGAAAAAAGACAAAAACCAAATCCAAATAGGAAAATAAAATCCTAAGTGCTTAAAACAAGAAAAACCCTTTCAAGTGAAAGGTAAAAACTTGCAAGCAAAATTCGAATTAATAATTATATAATAATCAGCTACTTGTCCAACTTCATGCACCACTTCTTTATTCCTTGTTGTCCAAGTAAGCTTCATAACCCATCTTTGCATCCTCTCCAATTGAGCATCACCACAAGTACACATAACCAAATCCAAATTAACATATTCATTCCTTGATCCTCATCACTTTACACTAGAAGGAATTAAAGCAACTTTCTTCAAAGAAGGTTTTATTTGATAATAATCATAGTACAAACTATGATATTCCTTACAAGTATAAATGGAATGCCATAAACTACCACAATGAAAACAAGGATTTTGTGGTTTAAACCTAACAGACTGACTCTTAACTCCTGATTTAGGAAGTAAAGAGTTTATATCCTTATTCTTCCTGCAAAAAGAAGCAAGATGGTTAGAGTTTCCACAATTATAGCATTTCTTTCTAGGAGCAATGGGAACAGGCTTATAATTATTGCTTTTATTCACACCTTCCTTTCCATTCCTATTTTTCCTAGGTGGCTTTATCTTGTTTACATTCTTAATCTCTTTCAGCTTATACTTAAGCTGCTTCTTTGTCATTAAGCCTATGTTAACTTCAGCTGGTTTATCCTGTTTTAATTTATCAGAAGTTGACTCTGCCTTAACTTCTGTCTCAATATCTTTCATCTTTTCAGAATCAGACTTTACAGTATTAGCTACAAACTTAACATGATTTACCTTTGGCTTAGTAATATGTTTAACAATAATTGGCTTAATTTGTTCAGTTCCTGTTTCACTTTTATCATCTTTATAACCTAAGCCCTCTTTCCAGTTTCCACTACTTAGCAAATTCTGAGTTGTTCTGCCAGAGTTAGTCCAAGTCCTGATAATCTCTCTTTCCTTTTCTAACTCAATTTTTAGAGATTGATTCAATTTTAACACTTCATCTCTAACATAAAAAGCATCATCTCTTTCTCTCTGAGTTTGATGGAACATAACTAACTCTTTTTCTAAATAGTCATTCATTTTCTTAAAAGCCAGATTTTTAAAAGTTAACCTATCACATGTTAAAGTCCGATCTCTATAGCTAATGAATATATTTTTAAGATAAGATCTCAACTCAGTAATATCATCAGTATAAAAAGCATAAGTTGTTTGAGTTACCTTTAACTCAGCAGCATCAGAACTGCTATCAGCATTTTCCATCAAGGCATAGTTCACCTCATCTTCAGAATCTGAAGTGTATGTCCAGTTTTTCTTCTTTGTGACAAGTCCCTTGCCTTTGTCGCCTTTTCCTTTCTTGCAATCAGGAGATACGTGGCCTTTCTCATCACAATTGTAGCATTTAACATTTGAGTAATCTCCTATGTCAGACTTTCCTGCTTTGCCTTCAGATTTTCTGAATCCCTTCTTATCAGAACTTCCACTTTTCCTGGAAAACTTCTTTCCCCTTCTGAATTTCCTATAGGCTATCTTTGTGATACCCTTCACCATAAGAGCACACAATTTCATCATCTCTTCATCAGCATCCATCTCAGATAGACTTTCAGTTTCTGAATCCTCATCATCATCATCAGAAGTTGATGAATCTGAATCAGACTTTATGATAAGAGCCTTTCCTTTACCTTTCTTTGAGACAGCCACTTTGGGGAATTCCTCCTCAGCCTTAAGAGCAATTGTCCTTGACTTTCTCCCATGTCTCTTGCTTCTTTGATCCATCTCAAGTTCATGAGTTTTGAGCATACCATAAATTTCATCAAGAGTAGTTTCATCAAGAGCATAGTTATCTCTTATAGTAGTTGCCTTCAAATCCCAACTTTCAGGAAGAGCTAAAAGAAATTTAAGATTAAGATCTTCAATGATAGGGATAAATAAATTATGATAGTATAATTTAATACTGCAAGGTGTGGGCTGCCAGGCCCAATAAAAAGATATATGATACTCAGACCAGAAAGGTTAAGCCTGATGGACCAGATCAGGCCTAATGAAATAAAGAAGGCCCAAAAGCCCTGATTATTAATTAATTTCGTAATTAATTAATAAGAGAAAAATCATCTATTGAGAAGAGTCCCGATAAGGATATAAATCCTTATAGATTAGCCTCAAGGGGACCTAAAAGGATATGGAATCAGTTTCCTACTATCTAGGACTTCAAAGTCCATTCTAATTATGAGACTTGCCCACCAAGTCTCCTATACCAAGTCCAATTCAAGGACTCCCAACATCTATATAAGGGGCCTCACCCCACAAATCAGAACTACGTTTTTTGGCTTGATTCTCTAATTCACAGAGATACGTAGGCATCTCGTAAAGGCAGAATTAAGCTACGAAACACGAGAGCAGCCATTAAAGGCCTTGAGCTCCCGAATCTTGGTAATAAATACAGCAAATAATAACCTTAGTTTTTTATCCATAACATTTGGCGCCGTCTGTGGGAAGACACAACAACAACCATGACGAGAACACGGAGAACAATTAGAGCTCTAGAGGAAGGAACACCATCAGAGACAACCCAGGTGATTTTGTCAACCGTGGAGGTTCCTCCCCATTCAACTTATGCATCTACTCAGGGGGAAGCCCAGACAGGGGCAACTCAACCTCAGCTACAAGGGACAACTCCCCCGACTATTCAAGGTACGAATCCTCAAGTTCAACAAGTACATATACCTGTGAATTCTCGACCCGTCGGGTATGAATATTCAACTATTGTTACTACTAACCCCTCTTATGGGATGCCCCTTCACCCTGAGGTTGGAGGAAACGGATATGCTGGGCGAAGCGAAGCACGAGGGCAGTCGCCCCCCTATATACGAGGTTTGGGTCCTATCCCTGAGGATCGGGAATTTTCTGGTCCTTACACTGAGAGAGACTCCGAATCTTCGGATGATGAAGTGGCCCCGAGAAGGAGGCGTCCTGGAAAAGAGCCAATAGCCAATGGAAGGTAACGCCCCCAAAGCACCCCAGGGGCGAATCCCCAAGAAGTGCAGGAAAGGATCAGGGCTCATGAGGCTGAAATCCAAAGGCTGAGGCGTGATTTGGAGGCTCACCAGGCCACCAGACCCCAGATACCTCCTAGGGGGAGAAATCCTCCTCCTGTCATAGACCTGGATGGTCCGGTAAGAAGAAGGGCTGCTGTCCCAAGAACTGATCCAAGCAATCTCCTTCCCCTTGGAGATCCCGATGATCCAACTCCACCCTTCACAGAAGAGATAATGAATGCCCATATCTCAAGGAAATTCAAGATGCCCACTATCAAAGCCTATGATGGCACGGGAGACCCCGCTAATCATGTTAGGACGTTCTCTAATGCACTGCTGCTGCAACCCGTGAATGATGCTATAAAGTGTCGGGCCTTCCCTCAAACCCTGTCGGGTATGGCTCAAAGACGGTACAGTCGCCTACCCCCAAATTCTATTGGATCGTTCAGAGAATTAAGTCAGGCTTTTATTAAGCAATTCATCAGTGGAAGAGTCCATGAGAAAAGTTCAGCATCTCTTATGAGTCTTGTGCAGGGAGCTAAGGAATCCTTGAGAGATTACCTGAATCGTTTTACAAAGGAGACTTTAAAAGTCCCAGACCTTGATGATAAGGTAGCCATGATAGCACTGCAACAAGAAACTAGGGATGAGTTTTTCAAAATGTCCTTGGCCAAACGTCCCCCTGAAAACATGTTGCAACTCCAAGAGAGGGCAGGGAAGTATATCAAGGTTGAAGAAAGCATGAGGAAGACCGTGGTAAGTAATGAGCCCACTGGAGGCAAGAAGCGAAAAACTGATCTGGAGTATATCGCTAAGGACAAATATCCTAGAACCGAACAAAACCCTGATTCAACCCCCAAGAAGGGAGGACCTGGGCAAAAGTTCACTGAATACGCTAAGCTGAGTGCTCCTAGAAGTCAGATTTTGATGGAGATTGAGAAAGATAGAGATATTCGCTGGCCTAAGCCCTTGAAGGCTGATCCCGCCAAGCTAGATAAGAGCAAGTTTTGCAGGTTTCACAAGGATGTTGGCCATGACACCGATGAGTGTAGGCAATTGAAAGATGAAATTGAGTTTTTGATTCGAAAAGGAAGGTTGAACAAGTATACTGGAGATGGAGGGGACAGAAACAATAATGGAAGGAAGAACTTTGAAGATCGTAGGAGGGACCAAGACGATCAGGGGCGGAATCCCCAACCTAGAGGGCCGGTTATAAATGCAATTTTTGGAGGACCACGACGCCCTCGAGGACCTGTGATAAACACGATCTTTGGAGATCCAACTGCTGCAGGATTGTCCAAAAATTCCAGAAAGGCATACACCAGGGAGGTTATGCATATTGTTGGCGAAGCCCCGAAGAGGGCCAGGACAGAAGTAACATTGGCTTTTGATGATTCCGACCTAGAGGGTGTGAAGTTTCCCCATGACGACCCGCTGGTCATAACACCGATAATAGGAAATAGCCCGGTTAAGAGGGTCCTTGTGGATAATGGTGCTTCTGTGGATATCTTGCTCCACGACACCTTTCTAAGGATGGGGTATAACGACTCCCAGTTGACACCAACCGACATGCCGATATATGGATTTGCTGGAGTAGAATGTCCTGTGGAAGGGATAATTAAATTGCCGACCACCATAGGTACGGAGCCAAGGCAAGCAACGCAGATGCTGAATTTCGTGGTGGTAAAGGCTAGTTCAACTTATAATGCTATCATGGGGAGAACAGGGATACATGCCTTCAAGGCAGTCCCCTCTTCCTACCATTCAGTCATGAAGTTTCCCACCCGAAACGGGATTGGAGAAGAGAGAGGAGATCAAAAAATGGCTAGAAGCTGTTATGTGGCCTCTTTGAGGGCAGATGGAGTCGGGGGGCAGGTTCTTCCTATTGAAGATATGGATGTTCGAGAAAATGATGAGAATAGAGGAAGGTCAGCAGAAGAATTGGTTTCGGTTCCTTTAGACCCCGAGAATCCAGAGAGGATGACTTTCATTGGAGCCACATTAGAAGGGCCCCTTAGAGGGAAGTTAGTGAAATTTTTGCAAGAAAATAGTGATGTGTTTGCATGGTCAGCAGCTGATATGCCAGGTATAGACCCGGAGTTAATTACTCACAAGCTAAACGTGGATCCAAGCCGGAAGACAGTGAAACAAAAGAAAAGAAATTTTGCCCCGGAAAGACAAGAAGCTATAAAACAGGAAGTAGAAAAGCTCTTAGAGGCTGGTTTCATTGAGGAGATTCAATTTCCGGAGTGGTTAGCAAACCCTGTAATGGTGAAGAAGGCTAATGGAAAGTGGAGGATGTGTATAGACTTCACTGATCTGAATGATGCATGCCCCAAAGACTGTTTCCCGCTGCCTAGAATTGATACTTTGATTGATGCCACTGCTGAACATGAGATGCTGAGTTTCATGGATGGATTTAACGGATACAATCAGATCAAAATGCATAAGGATGACATTCCAAAGGTATCATTTATCACTGACTTTGGTGTTTATTGTTATCTTGTTATGGCGTTTGGTCTCAAGAATGCAGGAGCCACCTATCAGAGGTTGGTGAATAAAATTTTTAAGGATCTTATTGGAAAGACTATGGAAGTCTATGTTGATGACATGCTAGTCAAGAGTCTAGTAAAGACTGATCATATAACCCATTTGAGGGAAGCTTTTGAGGTCCTAAGGTACCACAAGATGATGTTGAATCCTACGAAGTGTGCTTTCGGAGTAGGATCTGGAAAATTCTTGGGATTGATGGTCTCAAAAGGGGAATTGAGGCTAACCCCGATAAAATAAAGGCAATCCTGGATATGGAACCACCAAAAACTGTCAAGGATGTTCAGAAGCTCACAGGAAGGGTTGCGGCGCTAGGACGATTCATCTCCAAGTCAGGAGACAAGTGCTTGACATTCTTCAAATCACTAAAGAACATCAAAGACTTTGTATGGAGTGAGGAAAACCAGAAGGCATTTGAAGAATTAAAGAAGTATATGGCCCAGGCCCCATTGTTGGCTAAGCCAGTTCTGAGTGAAGTTTTATTTTTGTACTTGGCTGTGATGACCCAATTTAATGAATGCCATGTTGAACACATTCCAAGGGAAGAAAATGTTAAGGCAGATGTGCTATCAAAGTTCGCTTCGTCTGAGATTGAAGAAAGTTCAGGAAGTGTGTACTTCCGTGTTTTGAAGACACGAAGCATAGATGTTAAGCTAGTGGCTCCCATAGGCTTGGGGACGTCATGGATTGATCCTATCAAGGCTCACATTCAGACCGGTTGGTTGCCAAGCGATGCAACTGAAGCACGGAAGTTAACTGTTCGGGCACTAAGGTACTCTTTGATAGATGGGATTCTTTACAAAAGATCTTTCGTGGTTCCCTACTTGAGGTGTCTCAGGCCCGATGAGGCACGCTTGGCTCTTGAAGAAGTGCATGAAGGTATTTGTGGACAACACTTGGGGGGCAGGGCCTTGGCTCATAAGATAACTCGTTTAGGTTTTTATTGGCCAGAAATGATGGCTGATGCCAAAGAATACGTGAAGAAATGTGACCGCTGTCAGAAGCATGCACCTGTTGTTAGACAACCCCCCGAGATGCTGACCTCTATCAACTCACCGATTCTTTTTGCTATGTGGGGAATGGATATTTTGGGGCCTTTTCCCATGGCCACAACACAAAGGAAATTTCTGATTGTAGCCATTGATTATTTCACCAAGTGGATCGAAGCCAAACCCTTGGCCAAGATCACAACTAAGCAGGTTGCACAATTACTGTGGGAAAACATTATGTGCCGATATGGAATTCCCCGTATCCTCGTCACTGACAATGGAACACAATTCAACAATGAGGAATTCAAGAAGTATTGTGAAGAAAATGAAATTGAGCTACGATTCACCTCTGTGGCTCACCCGCAAGCCAATGGGCAAGCAGAGGTAGCAAATCGGATAATCCTGGATGGACTAAAGAAGAGGATCGAGAAGTCAAGAAATAATTGGGTGGATGAAATACTTCCAATATTATGGGCCTACAGGACTACCTGTAGTGTCACGACTAGGAGCAACTCCATTCATGTTGGCATATGGGGCAGAAGCAGTAGTTCCAGTAGAGATATCACATTCCTCTCCAAGGATTCAGGCTTTCGATGAGGAAGAAAATGAGGAAGGGCAGAGGTTAGCCCTAGATTTAATCGATGAAGTGCGAGATAAAGCACATGCAAAGATAGTAGAATATCAGAAAAAAGCTTCATTCTACTACAACCTAAGGGTTAAAGAGAGGTTTTTTAAACAAGGTGATCTAGTCTTGAGAAAAATAGAGGCTTCTGGTGTCGGACAGAAAGGAAAGCTTGCCCCGAATTGGGAAGGGCCGTACAGAGTCAAGAGCGTTCAGGGTAGAGGAACCTACAAGCTGGAAACTATGGATGGTTTGGAAGTCCCGAGGACCTGGCACGCACAAAACTTGAAGGTTTACTACGTATAAGATAGGCGAAGTACGATTCTCACTTGTCATTGTGACAAGTAGGTTTAAAAGCACCTTGAAGCTTTGCTTGCGTAGGATTTTATATTCCAGTAGAATTTACATTGTCTAGTTATTGTTGATTAGGGTCGAACCCATGCTGTGTAAGGTTTTGGAAAACCAGACTTCATATTAAAGAGTTTGAAATTATTTCAATCTAAGGATGTTTAAAGTTCAAAATTGTGAAGTTAAAATAGAAAGAGACAAGAAAAGCAACATATGAAATATAACCCCGGAGGGTAACAAGTTCTGATATGAATGAAGTTCAAAAAGAAGATATACAAAAAAAAACTTAGGCCTTGGAAGACTGAGATTCCTCGGAACCACTATCCGAAGTCTCCTCGGATGTCTCAGTCGTTCCTTTGGACGTCTCGGTCGTCCCATCCGAAGTCCCTGTTGAGGTTCCCTCTGCGGGAGATGCTGGCTGCTGAGGCGCTACTCTTAGAGGCTCTTCCACCCTGGCCTTCTTAGCGACAGGCTCAAGCTCCTCTTCGGAAGAATCTTCCTCCTCTCCATCCTTGATCATATCAGCAAGCTTCTCAGTAACACCTCCAAGCTCTGGAACTCGCACAGGGCAAGGAAAGGAGGACTGCTCGAGGACCTCTGGAAAATCATCCTGGATGGCCTCCACAGCAGCGTCCCAGCCCTCTTTGTAGCTAACTGGGTGAAGAAGGGCATCATGCTCCACCATCAGGTCTTTGAATTCCTGGGTGTCCATCCAGCCATCAAAAGCTTTGTCCTTCTGCGCCTTCAGAATGACATTTTCTGCCCGGGCCGTTTCCAGGTCAGAAGTGGAAGAGGCCAGTTGAGCTTCAAGGGCCTCTATTTTTTGGTTGGCCTCCTCCAACTTCTTGTTGGCATCTTCCAGGCCAACCTTCCAAGCCTTAGCTTGGTGAATTGCCCCTTTGAAATGGGCGTTAGCCTACAAGAGAAACAGCAGAAGTTTAGAAAAGAAACATGGAAAGATAAGTATGAAGGGCATAGGTAAAGAACGTACCGTCGCCAGAGCCTGGGCTCCAAATAGCTCATTCCCCTCTAAGTCCTGTTGAAGGACAAAATCTTGATAGTCCACCGGGGAGATGGAATGCTTAGACCATTCCTTGGACAGCGCCGTGCTGCCCACGATTGAGTCCTTGCCCCGGATCCCCCAAGCAGGTTGAAAATAGGCCCCTGGCCTCTGCTTGGTGCGCAAAACTTGGCTGGGGCCTTCCTCGCTTGGCTCCATTGCCTGAAGGAGGAACTCAGGGAAGCGATCACCAAGTCGAGGGTCTTTAAAGACCTTCCCAGCCCTCTTCATCCTGGTTGTCTCCAGGTCCTTAGGCTTAGTAGCCTCCTCAATCTTCTCAGCCACTGCAACAAACGAAGTCAGTTGAAGATCAATGGAATAAAAAATGAAGGAAATAAAGGAGGTAAGAAAGGGAACTTACTTTTCTTATGAACGGGCGAGAGGCCGCGTTCTACCAAGACGGTCTCCCGGATAAGATCCCAAGAATGGGAAGTACCGTTGTCTTGTGTAAGGAGGTTGAAAGCTCTAGCCTCCTCAGACAAAGTTATATCATTTGGGCTCCCGTCCACGGCCAGCCCAAAGGATGATCGAAACAGGGAGCCCCAATCTCCACCTTCTCAAACAATGAACAAGAAATCTTTCTTCCACCCCAAGTTGTTGTCAGGGATGGACTTCCCATTCACGATATGGGGGATAGTGGGACGCTGATTTATAGAAACCCAACCCGGACTTTTATCAGGGCTATTCTTGAACTGAAAAATCTTTCTGAAGACAGCAACAGATGTGGGGACATTGTGCTTGGCGCATTGCGACAGATAGCACATAATCAGCCTCCAAGAATTAGGGGGAAGTTGGCAAGGGCTGATGCCCACATCAGCCAGTAGCAAAGGAATGAATGGATGAACAGGGAGTCTGATACCTGCCCTTAGAGTATCCCTATAGACGCATAGCGCGTCCTTCTTCCACTGACAGACCCTGTCGGCCGGACCTGCAAGAACCAGCTTAAAAGGTTCCTTGATTCTGAAGCAGCTGCTCAACTTTTCCAGCTCCTTGGGGTCTCT
Source organism: Apium graveolens (assembly GCF_009905375.1). Lineage (NCBI taxonomy): Eukaryota > Viridiplantae > Streptophyta > Magnoliopsida > Apiales > Apiaceae > Apium > Apium graveolens. The sequence goes on from NC_133652.1 coordinate 213,278,897, forward strand.
TAAGGCACTGATATGATCGTGCGCGTCCAGATGCGCATCAGTCGGTTACTCGTCCCCTCGAGTGTTGATCATATCGATTAAAGAAGTATACCTCGATCGAATGGGAAATTCGTTGGACTTTCTAGCCACGTTCATCTTGGCCAAACGAGTCATTTTTTTGTCAGCCATCTGAAAAAAGAAAGGGGCACGTAAACAGGCTATCTTAAAACGACACACAATGGAAAAATAGACACGAAAAGCAAAGGGAGGAATTTTACCTGAAGAAGCACTCCTGAAAATGGCCTTGAGCTCCGACTTGCTATTATTGCTCTGAGAATCTTAGCAGGAGGAGAAAGAAGAAAACTTAGAAATGAGAAGGTAAGAAGTAGTAGCCTCTCCTCAGTTCTTTATATAAGAGGAAAAGGAAGTTGAAGGGACGAAAGCCCATTAAGGACAAAGGCCCATGGAAAAAGCCCAGAAAAAGGAACATTCCAGAATATTCCAAGGATTCTAGAGGATTCTAAACAGATCAATATAAAGCCCAATGAAGGAGGCCCAGTAAGTTTTGGAGAAGCCCAATAAAGGAGGCCCAGTAAGTTTTGGAGAAGCCCAATAAAGGAGGCCCAGTAAGTTTGGAGAAGCCCAATAAAGGAGGCCCAGTAAGCTTTGGAAAAACCCAATAAAAGAGGCCCGGTAAGATTTGGAAAAACTCAATAAGGCCCAATAAAAAAGGCCAGGCCCAAATCCAATTAGGATTTGGAAAATACAATACCTTAAATTAAAGCCAAATAAAAAAGGCTAGTGGAAGACCAGGATTCAAGTCGAATTCCAGGTCGTGAATCCTGCTCGAAAACTTTCGAGCAGGCACCCGAAAATAACGTATAAAAAAGACCAGGATTTAGGTCGAATTCCAGGTCGTGAATCCTGCCCGAAACTTGTCGACTAGATACACGAAAACAACGGAAAAAATAGGACTGAATTGAGGTCGAAACCTCGACCAGGAATGAGGTCGAATTAGCCAAGCATCTTTCAAGAATAAGGATTAAAAACCCAGGTCGAAGTTCGACTAGGATCTTGGTCGAAATCCAGGTCGTGGATCCTAGTCGAAATCCTTCGACCAGGAAACAAGAAAACCAAAGAATTTTCGAGCAGGATTTAGGTCGAAATGTCGACTAGAATCCTAGTCGAAATCCTAGTCAATAGGCTCATGACCAGAAGCTGAAAAAAAAGTGGGGGAAATTTCGACCTAGATCCAGGTCGAAATTTCGACTAGGATCCTGGTCGAATTCCAGGTCCTAGATCCAGGTCGAAAGTTCGACTAGGATCCTGGTCGAATTCCAGGTCGTGGATCCTAGTCGAATTCCTTAGACCAGGATGGCAAGGCTGACCCCTGTTTCGACTAGGATCCAGGTCGAAATTTCGACTAGGATCCTGGTCGAAAAAGGGCTGGAAATCTGAAAAATCCCAGAAATTAGGGAAAAATCCAGAAATTATGGGAAAAATCCAGAAAATTAGGGAAAAATCCCGGAAATTAGGGAAAAATCCCGGAAATAAGGGAAAATTCCTGGAAATTAAGATAATTCCTGAATAAAAGGAAAAATCATTGTAAATGTGTAGGTCGCTCCACACTTTACGCAAAAACGAAACCCTGTAAGGGAATAAATAGACTTAACTTCTGCGAAACCAAATGTTTCCCAAAAGTTGGGGGGCAAATGATAGGGATAAATAAATTATGATAGTATAATTTAATACTGCAAGGTGTGGGCTGCCAGGCCCAATAAAAAGATATATGATACTCAGACCAGAAAGGTTAAGCCTGATGGACCAAATCAGGCCTAATGAAATAAAGAAGGCCCAAAAGCCCTGATTATTAATTAATTTCGTAATTAATTAATAAGAGAAAAATCAGCTATTGAGAAGAGTCCCGATAAGGATATAAATCCTTATAGATTAGCCTCAAGGGGACCTAAAAGGATAAGGAATCAGTTTCCTACTATCTAGGACTTCAAAGTCCATTCTAATTATGAGACTTGCCCACCAAGTCTCCTATACCAAGTCCAATTCAAGGACTCCCAACATCTATATAAGGGGCCTCACCCCACAAATCAGAACTACGTTTTTTGGCTTGATTCTCTAATTCACAGAGATACGTAGGCATCTCGTAAAGGCAGAATTAAGCTACGAAACACGAGAGCAGCCATTGAAGGCTTTGAGCTCCCGAATCTTGGTAATAAATACAGCAAATAATAACCTTAGTTTTTTATCCATAACAGTTATAGAACGCTAACGAGCAAAAGTATAACCCGTATAATATTAGGAACGGAAGGTAGTAGCGATTACAAACTGGAAAAGAATGGGTATTGAGAAGCAAAAGTTCTAATGATTGGAAGCTATGATGAGAGTCTGTGTAATAGACTTGAAAGAAATTGGAATGATCACTTAACACGGATTAAGTTATCTTACGACAATAGATCATATGTCATTATCGAGATGTCGCCTTATGAGATCCTTGAGGGAAGATAATGTCGATCTCCCTTATGTTAGGATGAAGTTGTAGAGCGCAAGATGCTCGGACCCGCAGTAGTCCAAAGGACCAAGGATATGATAGATCTAATCAGAGGACGGCTGGTAGTAGCCCAAGATGGACATGATAAGTGTGTTGATTTGACACGAAAGGATAAAGAGTATGAAATAGGGGACCTAGTAATGTTATAGGTATCCCTTGGAAAGGATTGATGAGGTTCGGAAAGAAAGGAAAGCTAAGTCTACAATTTGTTGGACCCTTGGATATATTAAGACGTTTGGGAAGTTAGCATATGAGCTAGCCCTAACCCCGAACATGTAGCAGGTCGTAACGTGTTTCACGTATCAATGTTAAGGAAGTGTAATTTAGATGGCAGATAAATAGAGGCATATGAGCGCATAGATATGCAACACGACGTAACCTATATGGAGCAACCAGGAAGGGTTATAGAGTGAAAAGGAACAAGTGCTTAGGAGAAGGATTATCAAACTAGGCAGAGTTTGATGGTAGAACCACAATGTGGGAAAATTGACTTGAGAGTTAGAAAGTGCAATACTAAGAAAGTATCCCTATTTATTTCTATCTGATTCCGGGACGGAATCCTTTTAAGGAGGGGAGACTGTAATAACCCCAATTTTTGAGAAATTTTGAAACCCTTATGAATAGTGTTTTTGCTGAACGAGAAAACTTTTCATGCCACGCTATGTAGGGGTTCTGTTATTGATCTTATGGGATATTATTAGTACTCTATGTGGTATATAAGTGTATGTAAAGATCGTCAGAATCCAATTCCGAACACTTTGGTTTTTCCCGGAAATCCACAAGATACGGAGAGAATTGAGTATAAGGTAACAGGATAAAAAGGATTTAAATTAAAGGATTATAATAGAGGATCATAAAAAGGAATATAATGTATTGAGAAAGGTTAAGGGAACCTAAGTAATAAGATCCCGGGTATGATCCTTCAAACGATAAACGAGAACGAAAGTTAAGCGAACCGTATAACAGATCAGCGGTCATTAGGCAAACGATTAGGAAGTTAATCAAAGGGATTAGTGGGAATGATGTCATCCAACCAATAGAAAGAGGACAAGGAAGGGAGAATGACATCATGAGGATGATATAAGCATGACATGGGAAGGAAGGAGGTGTGGTTGAATGAGAACCACACAAATTCAAGGGCAAGAAGGTAATTGACTAAAGCAAGCACAAAAACCAAGCAACCAAGCCAAGCAAAAATCATTTTCATCAAAAATCAAAAGCAACCAAGGCTTTGTTCATGAAGCTCTCGGGTGGTTTTCTTAAAATTTGAAGATCCAAGCTCCACCACTTACTATTTAGCAAGGTAATTATCTAAGCTTCCCCATGGATAGTTACATACTTCCTATAAGTTTAAGCTTCTAATTCCAAGCCAATCTTTTTCTATAAATCAAGGAAGAAGATGGTGAATAGTAACCTTCAAGAAATAACTTTAGTTTTCTTGAATTTTTATGAAAGATTAAGGTTATACAAGCAAGGATCAAGGTTCTTTTAGGCATTCAAAGCTCTTGGGTTGTGTTAGGAAGCTTCAAGGAGGTATAAACAACTTTCACCTTTAACTTATAGTTTGAACTTTGAGTTTTGATGAGTTCATGGATGGATTAATGTATATATAGAAATATCCATGTATGTATAGCAAGATCCATGTATGTTAGATAGTTTGGTTGGATTTGTGGTGATTTTGGATATGAATCTTGGTTAATGGTTAATGAATCTTAAGTTATGGTTAGTAGATCATGTTTGTGGTTGAATAAGTTGGAAAACCTTGAGATTATGGACTGACTTTGCCTTGATATAAGTTGTGTTTGAGGTATTGATGATGGTTGGGTGGTTTGTAGTGAATTGGTAAAGAATTGGAGTGGTATAAATATTGGTAATCGCGTAAACATAGCCGTCGTAACGTCCGATTTTCTTTAGACTGTTTTGTACATAACATTAGGACCCGAGGACCCCCTGCTAGATTGTGACCACTGCCATGTTTAGGTAGCTCATGTTACAAGCTTCGTTTTGATATGTAGTTCGTTCGATTCCGATGCACGGTTTAGGAGAAACGACCGTTTCAAGTAACGGCGTTTCGCGAACGAAACATTTCCCCTCGCCTTACTTTGAAACATAGGTTAAAGACCAAAAAGGACTAATTGAAGTATGAAACATTTATGGTAAGTGTGTTAGGCAGTTGGTAAGACACTCGCGAAGGAATCGCCTTAAAACTCGTAAAGGTTAAATTATTAAAAATGGTGGAGCCGAGGGTACCCGAGTGACTTAAGCGAATCAGTGAGCGCAAAACGAGCGTTAGAGTCTAAGTTAGTTAAAGTATAGATTTACAAGTGACTTTGGTTTAATTCCAACTTACTTGTTGCTTATAGGTTACCAGACTCGTCCCGAGCCATTCGTAACCCCCAGTCGCTCAGGCAAGTTTTCTACCCGTTATACTGTTGCTGTGATGTAAATATATGTATATGCATTATCTTGTGATATTGCATGATTGTTATTAGCAAATTTTGCGATATATTGGAGCATGCTAATATGGTATATATGCATGTCTGTTTCGTAATCTGGTTATCTATCTGTTGATTTCAATGCTTATAGTTGCATAATACCTATGCTAGAAATAAGCAAGTAGTTGCGTATACCCTTAGTATAGGGGATAAAAGGTGAACATATTTCTAAACCGGGAGTCGATGTTCCCGAGTATATTATATATATATATATATATATATATATTTATATATATATATATGGATATAGTTTTTAAAACTATTAATCGAATAAGGTTTATTCGATAACTTTAACTTTATTTTATTATTGAATATTATTTTGAATATTCATTCGAGGACTTATGACTCCTTTTACTTTATTAATGAATATTATTTTGAATATTATTCGAAGGCGTATGACTCCTTTTATTTATTTATCTGAATATTATTTGAATATTCATTCGAGGGCTTATGACTCTTTTATATTATTTATTGAATATTATTTGAATATTCATTCGAAGGCTTATGACTCAGTTTATATTATTTAATGAATATTATTTGAATATTCATTTGAGGATCTATGACTCCGATTATTTGCTGAAATATATTCTTTATTTTATTAAAGAATAAGGTGTTAATAATCAAACTTATTTTCGATTATTCAAATAAAGATAATACTTTTATATAAGTTTATCTTTGGTTATTTAATACTCGTTTCAAGTATAAATTTCAATACTTCTACTTCAATTATTTTTATAAAGATTATTCTTTATGGGAATATTATTTAATTAATAATATTCAGTCATTTTCTAAATATTCTGGGGACTGATTTACTTCATTAAATCAGCTTTACTCCAAACACTCTATAAAGTGTTTTCGAGTCTTCAAAATGATTTTTAAAAGATAGAGCGGATCCCAAAACTCATTTTTATATTTAAGATCTTCCTTTTAAAGGGGATTTAAATACTCGTTCAAAACTTGAGGGATCCGGCTCAGTGGTGTATTTTACATTCGCAACGAGGTTGCTGTTTTGAGAAAACATCTTGATTACTTGCCCATCGTTCGGGAAGTAAGTCCATCTATTGAGTCGGCATAAGCAACATGGGCTCCGTGGGCGTCCATGATAGTGTAAGTGGCTCAGTGGGAGTCCATCAAATGCATAAGTGGCTGAGTGGCAGTCCAGCATAAGGTCCTAATTATGACCAGGGTGATGACCAGTGGGGAATTCGTCCATCTACTAGTAGAAAAGGTTACTTATGGGTATCTTTGCCTGATCAGCAAGATATCTGGTTTATGCCAAAGGTTTTCTTTTCCTTCCAAATTCATTGGATATTGCAACTCTGTTCATACTTTACATAACAGAGGTTCCAGGAAATGTTTTAGAGATATATATATGTGGATATATATATATATCGGAACTAAATAAAGTATCTCATCTATGTGATGAACTTTTGAAACTGTTTATAACTTGAACGGTGGTAGTTCAAGTAGTATTGGGAAAGATATAAGTATATTGGGGTATTTGGTAACCTCATCTTTTAAACTTATATCTAATTAATAATTTTCTTATGAATGACAAAGATTTTCAGAAAAAAACGTTGAGACAAGGTTAGATATACGAGATCACCTTGCAACGATATTTTTTATACAGTTATACACTGGGACTGTGTGTATATTATGCATGGAAGAGGACTTCCAATATTTTGAAAAGTATATGTGTATATATATTGAATATTTTGCGACTTCATCGCATTAAGATATCAAACTTGGTTCATTTCTTTTGACCAAGACTTTCATGAGTATTATGAGTAGGCTCATATATTGTAAATCATTATACATATTATTTTGGTGGGCTTGCTGCTCACCCTTGCTTTATTTCTTCATCACACAACAACAGTTAGGAAAGATGGCCAGACTCCAGCAGACCCAGCGCAAGCGCGTGGGAAGCGTCCCGCGTCTTCCCGTTGATGTTGTAGCTGCTATAGCTGCAGAGGTAGATCTATTGTAGATCAGACCATCTACTTTTGAGAATCAATTATGTATAATTATAACTTGTGGCAGATAATGGCAATTAACTGTAAATTTATCAAGTAATCATTTTGGGTTGTAATAACTTTTAAATTATGGATTCAAAGACTTGTACTTATTTAAATTTCATCTCTGAGACTATAACGGGTTGTGGTGTGTGTTAGTGTGGGGTCACAGCATAAGGTTATTTATTATTAATTAAGTGAAGTGATATTGTGGAAAGAAAGACCGTGACGACCCGGATCCCCGACCCCGGATCTGGGGGTGTTACAATTGTGTTCTTTACATTTGTGTTTGAATATATATCTGTCTGTATCAGCTTAAAGCAATTCACACACTTGTTCATCTTGAACACACAGTCTTTATAAACTGCTCAAAACTTGAAAAAGTTTTGAGATTTACATTCAACCCCCCTTCTGTAAATCTCATTGTTAGTTCTCTAGAAATAACATATAAATCAAGTGTAGCAAGTAGAACAAGAAAACTAAGTAAGCATAATTTTCAGAGAGATAGATAAAGCTGTATCAGATAAGCATTTCTCTGTAATTCTGTAAGTTCACTTGTCAGCAACTGTGTGCTATTCAAGCATCATAGAGTTCTCAACTTCATATATATATATATATATATATATATATATATCTGGTGGATAAGTTTAAATCCATCAGAAAGTTTTAAAGCCTTGTGTTTTATTGCTTTGTATTTTGATTTCTACTTTACTTTCATTCCGTACTTCTTGCAAAATCAAATACAGTTATATATTAAGTAAGAACATTCTTGAAATCAGAAAAAGAAGCTAGAATTACATTCAACCCCCTTCTGTAATTCTTATTGCGTTGATTGGGTATAACAATCTTGTTAAGTATTTTGAATAGTTCTTGTCCTATATTATAAGTACTTTGAAGTACTTAACCCTAGACCCTGATTATTGTTATTGATCTTGAGTCGTAAGCCTTATTCTTCGTAAACCCTTGATTATTGAATTCTCATATACAAACCACACATATACGATACTACTCCACAAATACATATATACCACATACTGATTCTTAATATGGAATTGCTTAACATGTGAACCTTTGTGCCTTGTATAACAGAAGACCAATCCTTCTAACCATTGAACCCTTGGTCTTCTACATTCTGATTCTTTCCGTGGATTGAAAGTCAATCTTTCTATTTACCTTGTTATACCTTCAGGGTATTATGAATTCCTCTATGCCTCAAGATAAATATTATTTATGATTCAGCTTATTGATTTACATTGTTTATCATTATAGAATTGGATTGTTTTTAAATATGGACTAGATTCATGGTCGGACCAGATTCGTGGACATAATAGGCCAATGGGTGCCTTGGATTTAGTATATAGAGAAAAGTTAGGAGCCTTGCTCGGGGTTAGTGCATGACTGATCAACAGCCTAACCTTGGTTTCTAAACGTGAAAGTGAATATCCAATTCTAATAATTGTTTATTAGGAAACTTGATTTCTTATATCATTTCAATTGATCATTGTTTAATATCTTTGTTGTCATTATGACTTGTTGAGCTAGTTAGCTCACTCTTGCAAAGCTGTTTATATTCTTTTCCAGTGAAAAAGGAAATTGGTGGTAGCGGGGATCCTCAGACAAGCGTGCAAGCTAGGTTTCCAGGTTGAGATGGAATAAGCTAGCAGAAGATGTTTGACTTAGTTTGTGTTTATAGTTTGTAATAAAGCTTACTTGAGTTGTAAAATAAATAAATTGGGATGTGGTACGTCATAATATAAATAAGAGTGGCTTGTGGGCATACTTTAAACTGTTACGGTCCATGGAATATAGTAAATAGGGTCATTGTATATATATTATTATATTCATAAACAAGTTTATGTATGGTGTGTGTGTGTGTTGTGGACCCCAAACTTCTGACCCGGGTTTGGAGGGCGCCACATTTACTAATAAAATTACTGAATTAGCAGCTATTTCATTAGCCTTGCTCAAATAATCGCTAATCGCGCAACTACCATTTCTAACAACTTCAACTATCCTCTTTCCCATATTTGACTTCCTTGGATTAAAAATATGTTCCAATTATTGGGGTCTGTGCAATTTATATCTCTTCTTTCTTGTATAGACATTACCTCCTCATTTCTAGTTCACATGTTAACATTGCCATCTCATACCATACATCGGATACTTGTGTTTGCTAGTTTTCAAGTATTCTAGAGTAATTCCCATTACCTCATCATCTTATATGGATATACATTCAAATCCTTCATGGAACACTATTACAGATGATAAAATCTCTTTGCTATATCTTGAACCCTTAGTTTTTCAAAACCTTCTTCTCACTTGCATGTAAAAATAACTTTCTATGCCTTTTGTATATCGCAAAAGGGAATATTTATCTAGATAAAGTCTCGCACAAATTGGCAGTAACAACGCACTAATTTCACTAATTTCTAAATTTCTACTGGTGTCCTGAATTCCTCCAAATTCTTAATTCCTTTGATTTCGGATCTGAAAATCACGTCAGAATTTGACTTAATCTAATTGGAATCGATTTCCACCTAACTGACCATTAGTTGATAAAATTAATCAATTAACTCTTTTAATTGATCAATTGAACCAAGTGATGACTAGCTAAATGAAATCAAAACCAATTGTATAAAGTCATTTTGGTCATAACAACCTTTTTCAAAAATTGAGATCGCAATTATTTGGAGTATCAACAGGAATATCAATAACACACGGAAGTATACTTACTTTCTACCTTTAAAAGTAGGATATTTTCTGAAAATTTGGGCAGCATTTCCCTTATATTATTGACTCTTAGTCGGACTTAAGCCGACACCATCAATCAAATCAACCAAATCATCCACAATCATAAATATCAACTCTCATCAACCAAACTCACCATTTCACCATATTTCAGAATATTTTATGTTGATAACCACTTATACTACTAACTGACATAGCATACATCCTTTAATTGGACTAAGGTCATAAACAACAATTATTAATATAACCATACTTTTCCTCAATCCTCTCAGAATATTACAAAATATTACTAATGAATTTAAAATTATCTTGTTGTTCTCAAAAACTTTATTCCACAATTCTTTTAACTTATATTCAAATCCAAGCTCTTTAATTAATGGTTCATATCACTTATGCATGTTCCTAAATCCGTCTTAAGGATATCTTTTAATCTTATTTCTTACTATTAATATTTGTATATGGTTACTTATTGAGAATTATACTGCATCCTTTAACTAAGCACACAAATCCGCTATCCTTGACAATATACACTTATTTTCATTAGTTAATTTGCTTAGCTTCTGATAACCAACACATGGTCACAACCAACACTATCATAATCTGGTGGAAATGCAGTTGATTTTAAAACATTACTTCTTAAAAGATTTTGCAGTTGGGTCACCATTCCTTCATCTCCACTTATGTTCCCGTACAGAATTTTTATCGCTGGCTTAGCTAAGAGTGTCAAATTTACCATAACTCACTTACTTGAGTTAGAAAGTCTAATAATTCCTTGAAAAACACACTCGAAATTTGTTCGTAATTAAAATTTCTTCGATATTGAACCTTCATGACCAGTATCTTCCTGTGATTGAAGGATGCTTCACGTATTAATCGTTTGTCTGAGTCATTATTAAGAATTTCTTAGTCTTCTTCTGTTGTCCATTTTTCTTGTCTAGTGTACACGACATTAATTTTTCTTATTTCCATGGTCAATTTACCTAATACAGTTTGCTAACTAATCTCATTTCAGGTCAAAATCTTCTAACTTGAAGTGTATCGTGTTAATTCAATCTAACGTACTGAAGGAATCCCTATAACAAGAACAACCACATGTTTTGATGTCTTCGTAACAACCACGTTATCTGTGTATCAACTCTCCCATGCACGTAAATGTTCACCATTTATTGACTTGCAATCATATCTATATTCGATATACAATTCCATCTGTTACACGGGACTATTCCAATTTTTTAAAAATCTTCAAAGAATAGACCTTACACAAGAAGATAATTTGTGTATACGATTTTGATTGAAAAGATGTGTAAAGAACAACAGTACAACAAAACAATTGGAAGAATCCATAAGTCAATAAATCATATTTGAAGAAGGAAAAATGAGTGATGATTTAGATATGAATGAAACAACCATATTTGTACTCAAGATGGCCAGTCTTTCGTACTTTATGGCATACAACACATGATTGGGTGGCGTCCCACCAGACTCTTCGTCATTTCGATTAAACGTCACATCATAACACTGCTCGTCTCGATTAGGAGAAATATCTTAAAGGAAGAATAATTTGAAAAGGGATTCAACAACCTTTTCTTCTTTTTTGCCTCGTTGAACAGATTAACGAAGAAATTTATACTTATTCAAAGATTAAGAGGAATATATGTTATCGTGTTATAGAAAAGAATGATACTATTGCTCGCCCTCCATATTCATCACCTTAATAGTTCGACCATAATCGCGTTTTCACGGGATTTAGAGCCATAACTTCTAATTTTATCTATGTCGCGTAACCATCATTCATGCAACACCTCAACTCTATTGATAGGTAATATCATTCTTTTTCAATAGTCTGGAAGATACCTTCGTTACTTTCAATCATCCTCGGCTTCTTTTGGGTCTACGAACCTTTTTAAATTTTAATAATTTTATAAATTGGATAAATAATGTTTCCGCACGTTGCTTCAATTGTTGATACCATTAAACAGGGTTTACATTCGTCTTTTACGAGAAAACTTTAAATTTCTCTATAATAGTGGGTCTACTTGGCCCTCTGAACTAACCATACTTAATCTTGATCATCTATTTTTCCCGGTAATCTACTACTTATAACAACAAGAACTCAAGTAGTAATTTGACAACCAAATTTTAAAACTCTTTTTGTGTGAAGGTCTTTCGAAAGTTTATTCAGAAAATCTTTTTCGAAAACTTGTTTTAAAATTCTGAAAATCACACATCTGGTCGTCATTACTATGTGAGTTGTTTGTTATTCTCATAATCCGCTAATGAGGTACCTAATTAAAGAAACGACCACATAAGGGTTCATTCACATTGATATGTCTTTTACTCCTCCTCACGTTCATTTTACATTCATTAGTCGACGAAAACTTCATTTACCGTTGCAAACCTTTTTAGTCGTAACTCTAACTCCAATGCTAGCGTCTGGTACTATCTTTGATATTCTCATCGCCGTCTTTGATGTTATGCTTACAACCAATTAATGCAATTCGACGCTCTGTCGGTAGATAAGGTCGTACCTTCTTGCTAGTCTTAAGTATACCTAATATGGTATATGTCATTCCTTGTACGGCGCCCGAAAAGTGATAAAAACTTCTCGCAACGGTGGTCCCTTTGAAACTTGCAACTTTGGCTCTTCGTCCGCTTCAATCAACTCGTGACCTCTAGTATGGAGCTTGTCCTACAACACCATTCTAAGTTGGATCATACTAAAAATCATCTACCTTTCCTTATGTGAAGTTCATACAAGAATAAATCTCCTTTTTCTTTAAAATTGCATGAAAAACAAGGAAATTTTACCAGTCTCCGTCGAGCTATCAACTCTTCGCAACTATAGGATTTGTGAACTCAATACATCTATAGCGTCAATATATTCGCCTTACACTTTTCTTAACAATATCATATCTTACTAATCTCTATCGGATCCACTAATCCTAATTCGCACTCGATCCGAACTCAAAATTAGTATACTTTGGGTCTTTCCTATCTTATATGTCCTGTTACACCTATCTTACTCCCACCTATTCTTATTTCAGGGACCAATAACCTCTTGCTCTGATACCAACTTGTAACAACCCCAAATCCAGGATCAGAATTGGGTGTCACTAAACAATCTTCAAATAATATAAAATAATATACAGATGACCCCTCAATTCCGTATCGTTTACAGGTTATGGTATGAAACAAGAATCTAACCTTCTAAAATCTATAACAACTAAAATACAAGTTTATTACCTCTATACTAACTCCCTTGTCTTATTCATTTTAACATCTTCGTCCTCTTGTAGCTGAGATATCTCTAATTTTTGCTGTCTATTAAGAGCTATTCACCCTTATCCTCATTTGATTGTGAAAGAAATAAGAATTCACAAAGCAAGAGTGAGCCAAAAATGCCCAGCAAGTATCATAACTAATTTTCAGGAATCAATATCAAAAGAAATCTTTGGACACAATCTTTAAATAATTTATAAACATTTTGATTTATTTGAAGTAGCTGAGCGAATGAAACGTTGGCCTTTATTAGCCCTCAATCATAAATCAAAAGCAACGAGTAATTTATTTATACATCTTTTTAAATCCAATCTTTGTCCAGTTTCATAATCATAGAACTTTTCAAGAAGGAATGTTGTTAATGGAGATCAATAATAAATTAGAATGGACACTAGATGAACGTTCATACTCATAAATTGCTGATCAGTCAGGATATAGTGTATATCTATACCTACCAGTATAGATCCACTCGAGTACCCATGAACTATGGCCCAATATCAGGGGTCCGGTCCATCCCCGACCCTTAGGGTCCAGTCCATTCATGTCCCTATCATAACCATCCAGTCCGTAGAGTATTTTGATATCAAATCATTTTGATTTCAAAACATCCCTATTCAAGGTTCGCAAATAACTTGGAATAATAGGTATTTGCTCAAGAGATCAATTTATAAATAAAGGAACAATAATGAAAGGTACTTGCATAATTAAGAGTAATTACAGCGAAATATAAAACAGTTAACTATTCTGAACTTAGAATAGGAAAGAAATATTTGCAGTATATCAGAAGAAAGTTTAGGAATACTTGCCTTTGGCGTTTAGCAATAGTATGGCCATCTTAGTCTGACGTCTCATGATCTCACAATCTTTCTACTTTAATATGCTGCTCCTGAAATTGCTAGAAGCTAGATATTCTATACTATTCCATTCAATTCTTATCCAACGTCCGGTTCTTATCGTCTTGAACAATCCGCATCTTGTAGAGTATTTCCTAGCGAACGTCAGGTTACTTTTAAACCGACTTCGGGACTTGGGTCTTTCGTCTGAATCCTACAGAATCGAAATACCCTTAATTAGGCGATCGCTTATGATTAACATAACCTCACTATCAATTCTACCCATACGATTTCATAACCCGACTCGTATATATATGTATTATTGAAATACACATAAGAATTAAGGTTCACCTCTTCGAAACTCGGTTCGGTACTTCTGTTCAGAAAATACGTACAATTATTGCTTCAGAAAATAGGGTTGTCGAACATGTGTAAAATATTTCATCATGATACACAACCAGATTTCGTATAATGTAATTATATATTCTCGTTCGACGTTTCCAAATTATTATAGGTTACGTTCCTGTATTTTCAGAATTAATTTCCCGGAAATCGGGCAGCGTCTCCTTTATTTATCGGACTACCCGTTGAAATATAATCGACGTCACAACCACCAATGATTCACAATTTGCAACTCAATCGCCAATACAAATTTCAATTATTAATTATTATCTTTTATTATTATTATTATTATTATAAATTGTAGGACTCAGATTATATCATCATGGTCGTGCCTCGGAGGCAAAACCCGGAGGTACCCAATAGGATTTCCAATCCCGGTTTCAACGATAATTTTCTAAAATAAATTCCATATAAGCAAATCATCAATGATCTGAAACAATCACAGAGAATCATTCGAATTTTTCACAAAATTATTCGAACAAAATTCCAAAGTGATCATTCGAATTAATCACAATTCAGTTTTATTATGAGAATAAAAAATCAGAACTTAAAATCGAAACCCCGAAATAGGTTTTCAATTTTTTTCCGAAGCAATAACAACACAACAAAATCAATAAGTGGCCGGAAAAACACAAGGCAACAGGTAACACAGCTCTTGGCTGCTATACCCACGCGTATATATATATATATATATGCAAAAAAAAATCAAGACCAACGGCAACAATTATCGGAAAGTAACAGGCCTCCGAAACAGGGGAGAACCGGAGTAACAGAGGGGGGGAGGGAGGAAAAGAGAAGGAGAGGAGGAGAGACTGTGAGAGAAATATAGAGAGAGGCCGAGAGAAAATCGAGAGAGGGAGTGTGAGAAGGAGGAAGAAAGACGCGCGTGAGAGAGACTAAGCAGGGAAAAAAAGAGACGTGAGAGATATAAGATAAGGACTGTAATACTAATCTGATTTTGTTGCGCTTTTAATCTCAATATGACACCGGAATTAAAAATTTAAATGAATAACTTACTGGTAAAAATAACTCAAAAATTTACCAAAGTCACTTTAAAATTCCCGAAATAATTTAAAAGTAATAATATAAAATTTTTACAATTTTTGAATCATTTTTGAAACGCACATCAGATCCGCATTTCACAATTTAACGAACAAATGTGCGGGTAAATAAAAGCCAAAAAAATTCCGAAATAATTTTAAAATTCTCGAAATATTCCAAACTTGATAAAATTTGAATTTCATTATTTTTGAAACATTCTGGAATTTAATACTGAATTTACACTTTAACCCAATCAGAAAATTATTTAGGGATAAATAATTGATAAAATACTATTTTCTGAATTTTATAAATTCCCATAAATAATTATTGAAATTATAAAGTTATAAAAATAATTTTAAGGATAATTGCAATATATATAAAATAAATTTCCCATAAAAATCACTTTTAAAACAGATACAAATCACACAATTTGATATCATATTTGGATAATTATCAAAATAGAGGTTCTTATAAAACACCCTATGAGAAAATAATGTAAAAGTATCCTGTCTCTCGAAATGACTATCGTATCGAAAATTTTGCGCCGGGTCTCGTACGG
Source organism: Apium graveolens (assembly GCF_009905375.1). Taxonomy (NCBI): domain Eukaryota; kingdom Viridiplantae; phylum Streptophyta; class Magnoliopsida; order Apiales; family Apiaceae; genus Apium; species Apium graveolens. Next base: position 213,294,811 of record NC_133652.1, read on the forward strand.
GTTAAACCGTACTTCGGATCAAAAAAGTCATAACACGGAAAATGTTCATGTTATGGATAAAAACCTAATATATATATATAATTGCTGTATTTAGTACTAAGGAACGTGAGCTTCAAGGCTCGATTTGACTGCTCTTGTGTTTCGTGACTCAATCTGCCTTAACAAGATGCCTACGTACCTTACTGATTGCCAAGGATCAAGTCAAAAAACGTAGTTCTTGGTTTGTGGGGTGAGGCCCCTTATATAGATGTGGGAGTCCTTGAATTGGACTTGGTATAGGAGACTTGGTGGACAAGCCTCTGAATTAGGATAGACTTAGGAGTCCTAGAAAGTCGGAAGCTGATTCCTTATCCTTTTAGGTCCCCTTGAGGCTAATCTATAAGGATTTATATCCTTATCGGGACTCTTCTCAATAGCTGATTTTTCCCTTATTAATTAATTACGAAATTAATTAATAATCAGGGCTTTTGGGCCTTTTTTATTCCACCAGGCCTGATCTGGTCCATCAGGGTTAACCTTTCTGGTCTGAATATTATACATCTTATTATTGGGCCTAGCAGCCCATTAATTATAAAATCAGGACTTATTTTTCCCTATCATTTGCCCCCCAACTTTTGGGAAACATTGATTAGGTTTCGCGGAAGTTAAATCTATTCGTTCCCTTATAGGGTTTCGTTTTGCGTAAAGTGTGGAGCGACCTACACATTTACAATGAATCTTCCTTTTATTCAGAAATTATCTTAATTTCCAGGAATTTTTCCCTAATTTTCTGGGATTTATCCTTAATTTCTGGATTTTTCCCTTAATTTTCTGGGATTTATCCTTAATTTCTGAATTTTTCCCTTAATTTCTGGAATTTATCCTTTATTTCTGAAAATATTAACATTTTTCAGAAAATATTTAAGGAATTTTTCCTATTTTCCTGGATTTTTTCCCTAATTTCTGGGATTTATCCTTTAATTTTCTGGATTTATTCCTTATTTCTGAAAATATTAACATTTTTCAGAAATTATTTAAGGAATTTCCTTATTTTTCTGGATTTTTTTCCCTAATTTCTGGGATTTATCCTTTAATTTTCTGGATTTATTCCTTATTTCTGAAAATATTAACATTTTTCAGAAATTATTTAAGGAATTTCCTTATTTTTTTGTAATTTTCCAGGATTTTTTCTTCCCTTTTTCTTCCTTTTTTCTTCCTTTTTTTTATACAATTTTCGACCAGGAATCCATTCGACCAGGATCCTGGTCGAATTAACCTCCATATTGCCCTGGTCGACAGCCTTTCGAGCAGGAGTATTTCGAGCAGAAGTCCTGGTCGAATTTCGGCCAGGATTTTTTCCTTTTTTTTTTGTTTTTTTTGTTTTTTTTTGTCGACTAGGAAGTTTTCGACTAGGATTTTCGTCCCTTTCGGTCAGGATCTCCATTTTTGACCGAATTAACCATCATCTTGTGCCTTGATCGAAGCTTTTTTGAGCAGGATTGATTCGACCAGGAATATATATTGTCTCCTGGTCGACAGGGTCAAGGAACTAATTCTATTCTGGTATTTTGGTCGAAGGAATATCATCTTCGACCAAGAATTTTGGTCAGAATTCCTTTCTTGACCGAATTAGCTTCTTTTATCAGCCCTAGTCGAGGGAAATTCGAACTCAGAACATTCGACCAGGATTTCTCTGTGCTTTCTGGTCGACAGGGCCAAGAACATATGCATGTATATAAATTTTTGTACTCACTTGGATTTAGGCCCCTTATGCTGGGCTAAAACTTGGGCCCATTTTAACTGGGCTTATTCTCTTACTGGGCTTCACAGGCCTTTCAATTGGGCCTCTAATTCTGGGCTTTCAATTTGGGCCAACGTTTTGGGTTCAGGCCAAATTTTTTTTTATCTTAGTGGGACTTCTTTTCCACCCCTAAAATCATTTGGGCCTCTTTCAACACTTGGGCCCTTAACCGGGCTTTTGTTTTCTAAACCCAAACTCCAAATTACTCTAGGATTGTTTCTGGATTCTTCCAGAATCTTCAAAAAAACTCAAGTTTTCTTTCTTGAATTTTCCAAGGATTTCCTGATGCTTCCAGAACCTTCTTTTTTTGGGCCTGAATGGGCTTTTCTAGGCCCAATTTCCTCCTTTTCCTCCTATATAAAGGTGGGGGGGGGGGGAGTGTGCTCTCACTCACACTCTTCACCCTTTACTTCATTCATTTCTAAAACTCTCCAATCTTTCTCCTCTTTCAACTTTCCTCCCTTAGCTTCCAGCCTTCTTTTCCAGTCTTTACTAAATGGCTGACAAGAGTTCCGAGAGGGCGGCCAAGATAGCCTCGGCTTCAAAACGAGGTAAGGATATCGAGATCCGCTCTTCATATATGTCTTTAATTGATATGATTAACACTAGGGGGGATGAATATCCCTCCACTGCACATCTCGACTCTTTTAATCATTGTAATACTTGGCACAACATAGATTTCAATAAACTAAATGCTCGTTATAACGTCCTTCCTCCTTTTAGATTAGTTCCAGTCTCTGGTGGTAACCGTACTTGCCACTGGAGACCCGACACTCTCTTCATTTACACAGATGCCCTTAATGCTGGGCTTAGGTTTCCTTTCCATCCTTTTATTCCTCATCTTTTGGCTGATTTACAAATTAATCTGTGTCAGCTTCCTCCAAACGCCTGGAGGAATATTCTATGTTTTATGGTTTGTTGTCTTAGGGAGGGCTTTCCTCTTTCTGTAGCCGTTTTTAGGAAGGTCTTTCAGTGTTATAATAGTTCTTCCAATATCTATGGCTGGGTCTATGTCAAGCAAAGGCCCAAAAGCAAACATATCTTTAACAGCGCCTCTATTCCTGATAATAATCAAAATTGGAGGAATAGTTTCGTTGGGTTACGTTGGGAGAATGGTGACTGGGGCACACTTTTTCGATCTTCCTTCGGGAAGGTCAGTGATGGTAGCCTCAAATCCATTCACTTAACTCCTGAAGAAACTATTATTTATAATGGGCTTACTCAGGATGATGGCACCACCACCAGCTGGACTCTCTTAGAGGAGTTTTCCCTGATTCATATGGGACTATCCTCTGTTTCTCAACAGGGTATTTTTCTTCCCTTCTCAATTTTACTTCATTTCATGCATTATTAACATCACTTATTTTGTCCTTTGCTTTGTTTCAGCTGCTAAGGAGATTAACGAGGACAATGTTCCTTTGGTTGAGGAAACAGCTAGGATGAAGAAAGCTCGGCTCGCAGGCCTAGACACCCGGGGAAAGGCCACGGAGCCTATCTTTTTGAAGAAGCACAAAGAGCCTATAGGGGAGGCTTCAACTGAAGGAGCTGGAGGCCATGGTGCTCCTATCACTGCTGCTGCCACAGGCGTCTTTCAGCCTCTCTGGGGATTCTGCCGAGGGGACACCGTAGTTGGTTCCACGAAACATGCTTGGGATTGGTCCTACCATAGCGTGACTCCCAAGGATTTTACTGATGTGGTGGCCACCCCTGATCTTGAGAGGATTAAGCTCATGGGAGCTTAGTCTCTGGCTTCAGTATGCCTTCTCTTTTTTGAACTTATTTTTCATTCTTGTAGCATTTTCTTGCCTTATACTTTGTTAATTGCTTTGTTCCAGTCTAACGCCTACTTTTAAGGCGCTGTGAGGCAAGCCGAATCGTGGAAGCGGGCTTCTGATAAGGCCGATAATGCCTTCAGGAGGCAACAGAAGAAGTATGCTACCCTGGAGAAGAAGCTCAAGCGCAAGGAGGAAGAACTCGGAGAGTCTAACGCCGAGCTGGTGGTACTTCGGGCGGAGAAGGATAAAGCTATAGACAACTATCTGGACTCGGAGGAGTTTGCCCAATCCATGAGGATTAGGGATGATTCAGTCTTTCCCGGGTTTTTTAGGACTGGTTGGGACACGGCCCTTGGGACCGTGAACGAGGCTTGTCCTGATATTAACCCGGCGGACTACATCTGCCCTGATGACGAGGCTTTGCTACAGAGGTTTCGTACCTGAGTAGTTGTCTCGGACCATGTTCCTCAGGATCCACTCCTTCCTCCTCCCGAGTCTTCTTCCAGACCTGCTGAGGACGACAGCTCTTCCTCCTCCTCCGAGACGACAGAGACATCCAGCGAGAGTGGAGAGGATGATGATATGGATGCTGAGGGCACCTCAGCTTCTTAGAGCTTTTTCAGCCCTGCGTGGCTTGTTTTATTTTTGAGACCTTTTTTTTTATCAAATTTCTTGTAATATTTATCTGATCTTATTTTATCACCTTTTATGCTTGCATCCATGCATTTGGTTTTTATTCGTTAGGCCACAAACATACTTTGAAGAATTCATGAATTTCATAAAATTGTCTGGGATTCGTCCCTTACACAAGTCTTAATAAACTTTGTAATAAAACTAAAACATATAAATCCTAAGCAAGCAAAGCTTCAAGGTGCTTTTCAACCTACTCGCCATCATGACGAGTGAGAATCGTATCCGGCTGCCCTACACATAGTAAACCTTCAGGTTTTGTGCATGCCAAGTTCTCGGGACTTCAAAACCATCTATAGTCTCTAGCTTGTAGGTTCCTCTACCTTGAACACTCTTGACTCTGTACAGCCCTTCCCAATTCGGGGCAAGCTTCCCTTTTTGTCCTACACCAGATGCTTCTATCTTCCTCAAGACTAGATCGCCTTGTTTAAAAAACCTTTCTTTAACCCTTAGGTTATAGTAGAATGAAGCCTTTTTCTGATATTCTACCATCTTTGCATGTGCCCTATCTCGCACTTCATCGATCAGATCCAGGGCTAACATTTGCCCTTTCTCATTTTCTTCTGCATTGAAAGCCTGAATCCTTGGAGAGGAATGTGATATCTCTACTGGAACTACTGCTTCTGCCCCATATGCCAACATGAAGGGAGTTGCTCCTGTCGTGACTCTACAGGTAGTCCTGTAGGCCCATAATATTGGAAGTATCTCATCTACCTAGTTATTTCTTGACTTCTCGATCCTCTTCTTTAGTCCATCCAGGATTATCCGATTTGCTACCTCTGCTTGGCCATTGGCTTGCGGGTGAGCCACAGAGGTGAATCGTAACTCAATTTCATTTTCTTCACAATACTTCTTGAATTCCTCATTGTTGAATTGTGTTCCATTGTCAGTGACGAGGATACGGGGAATTCCATATCGGCACATAATGTTTTCCCACAGGAATTGTGCAACCTGCTTAGTAGTGATTTTGGCCAAGGGTTTGGCTTCGATCCACTTGGTGAAATAATCAATGGCTACAATCAGAAATTTCCTTTGTGCCGTGGCCATAGGAAAAGGCCCTAGAATATCCATCCCCCATATGGCAAAGGGAATAGGCGAGTTGATAGAGGTCAGCATCTCGGGGGGTTGTCTAACAACTGGTGCATGCTTTTGACAGCGATCACACTTCTTCACATATTCTTTGGCATCAGCCATCATTTCTGGCCAATAGAAGCCTAAACGGGTTATCTTATGAGCCAAGGCCCTGCCCCCCAAGTGCTGCCCACAAATACCTTCATGCACTTCCTCAAGAGCCAAGCGTGCCTCGTCGGGCCTGAGACACCTCAAGTAAGGAACCACGAAAGATCTCTTATAAAGAATTCCATCTATCAAGGAGTACCTTAGTGCTCGAATAGTTAACTTCCGTGCCTCAGTTGTATCACTTGGCAACCAACCGGTCTGAATGTGAGCCTTGATGGGATCAATCCATGACGTCCCCAAGCCTATGGGAGCCACAAGCTTAACATCTATGCTCCGTGTCTTCAAAACACGGAAGTACACACTTCCTGAACTTTCTTCAATCTCAGACGAAGCGAACTTTGATAGCGCATCTGCTTTAGCATTTTCTTCCCTTGGAATGTGTTCAACATGGCATTCATTAAATTGGGTCATCACAACCCTTACTAGGCGAACATACTTAGCCATCGTATCATCTCTTGCCTCAAATTCTCCCTTTACCTGGGATATGATCAGCTTCGAGTCTCCACGGACCTTTAAGTTTTTGACTCTAAGTGTCCCAGCTAGACCAAGGCCAGCAATCAGGGCTTCATACTCTGCTTCATTGTTTGTGGTTGGGAAGTCTAGCTTCATAGCATACTCAATTAGGAATCCATCAGGGCTTTGCAAAACCAACCCTGCTCCACTGGAATTTGTTTTTGATGCTCCATCAAAATAGAGAACCCAATATTCTTTCTCCTTGTCCCCATTGTCGACTCCCTTGTCTTGAGGTATGGTATCTTCCTGCCCCCCGACTTCTTGGTTGGGTATGGTACATTCCACCACGAAGTCAGCTAGTGCCTGGGCTTTTATGGCCGTACGTGGCTTATACTTGAGATTGAACTCTCCCAACTCTATTGCCCACTTAATCAGTCTCCCACTTGCCTTGGGACTGTGAATGATGTTTCTCAGCGGCTGATTTGTTAGCACTTCAATCTGGTGAGCTTGAAAATAAGGACGCAGCTTTCTTGAAGCCATTACCAAGGCTAAAGCGAATTTCTCAATAGTTGAATAATTCAACTCTGCACCATGCAAGATTTTGCTGACATAGTATACGGGTTTCTGGACTTTCAGTTCCTCCTTAACCAACACCGCGCTCAAGGCGCTTTCTGAAACAGCCAATTACAAGAATAAAACTTCACTCAGAACTGGCTTGGCCAACAACGGGGCCTGGCCCATATACTTCTTTAACTCTTCAAATGCCTTCTGATTTTCCTCACTCCATACAAAGTCTTTAATGTTCTTTAATGACTTGAAGAATGACAGGCACTTGTCTCCTGACTTGGAGATGAATCGTCCTAGCGCAGCAACCCTTTCTGTGAGTTTCTGAACATCCTTGACAGTTTTTGGGGGTTCCATGCCCAGGATTGCCTTTATTTTATCAGGGTTAGCCTCAATTCCCCTCTTTGAGACCATCAATCCCAAGAATTTTCCAGATCCTACTCCGAAAGCACACTTCGTAGGATTCAACATCATCTTGTGGTACCTCAGGACCTCAAAAGCTTCCCTCAAATGGGTTATATGATCAGTCTTTACTAGACTCTTGACTAGCATGTCATCAACATAGACTTCCATAGTCTTCCCAATAAGATCCATAAAAATTTTATTCACCAACCTCTGATAGGTGGCTCCTGCATTCTTGAGACCAAACGCCATAATAAGATAACAATAAACACCAAAGTCAGTGATAAATGATACCTTTGGAATGTCATTCTTATGCATTTTGATCTGATTATATCCGCTAAATCCATCCATGAAACTCAGCATCTCATGCCCAGCAGTGGCATCAATCAAAGTATCAATTCTCGGTAACGAAAAACAGTCTTTGGGGCATACATCATTCAGATCAGTGAAGTCTATACACATCCTCCACTTTCCATTAGCCTTCTTCACCATTACAGGGTTGGCTAGCCACTCCGGAAATTGGATCTCCTCAATGAAACCAGCTTCTAAGAGCTTTTCTACTTCCTGTTTTATAGCCTCTTGTCTTTCCGGGGCAAAATTTCTTTTCTTTTGTTTCACTGTCTTCCGGCTTGGATCCACGCTTGTGAGTAATTAACTCCGGGTCTATGCCTGGCATATCAGCGGCTGACCATGCAAACACATCACTATTTTCTTGTAAAAATTTCACTAACTTCCCTCTACGAGGCTCCTCTAATGTGGCTCCAATGAAAGTCATCCTCTCAGGATTCTCGGGGTCTAAAGGAACCGAAACCAATTCTTCTGCTGGCCTTCCTCTATTCTCATCATTTTCTCGAACATCCATATCTTCAATAGGAAGAACCTGCCCCCGACTCCATCTGCCCTCAAAGAGGCCACATAACAGCTTCTAGCCATTTTTTGATCTCCTCCCTCTTCTCCAATCCCGTTTCGGGTGGGAAACTTCATGACTGAATGGTAGGAAGAGGGGACTGCCTTAAAGGCATGTATCCCTGTTCTCCCCATGATAGCATTATAAGTTGAACTAGCCTTTACCACCACGAAATCCAGCATCTGCGTTGCTTGCCTTGGTTCCGTACCTATGGTGGTTGGCAATTTGATTATCCCTTCCACAGGACATTCTACTCCAGCAAATCCATATATCGGCATGTCGGTTGGTGTCAACTGGGAGTCGTTATACCCCATTCTTAGAAAGGTGTCGTGGAGCAAGATATCCACAGAAGCACCATTATCCACAAGGACCCTCTTAACCGGGCTATTTCCTATTATCGGTGTTATGACCAGCGGGTCGTCATGGGGAAACTTCACACCCTCTAGGTCGGAATCATCAAAAGCCAATGTTACTTCTGTCCTGGCCCTCTTCGGGACTTCTCCAACAATATGCATAACCTCCCTAGTATATGCCTTTCTGGAATTTTTGGACAATCCAGCAGCAGTTGGACCTCCAAAGATCGTGTTTATCACTGGCCCTCGAGGGCGTCACGGTCCTCCAAAAATTGCATTTATAACCGGCCCTCTAGGTTGGGGATTCCGCCCCTGATCGTCTTGGTCTCTCCTACGATCTTCAAAGTTCTTCCTTCCATTATTATTTCTGTCCCCTCCATCTCCAGTATACTTGTTCAATCTTCCTTTTCGAATCAAAAACTCAATTTCATCTTTCAATTGCCTACACTCATCGGTGTCATGGCCAACATCTTTGTGAAACCTGCAGTACTTGCTCTTATCTAGCTTGGCAGGATCAGCCTTCAAGGGCTTAGGCCAGCGAATATCTCTGTCTTTCTCAATCTCCATCAAAATCTGACTTCTAGGAGCATTCAGCTTAGCGTATTCAGTGAACTTTTGCCCAGGTCCTCCCTTATTGGGGGTTGAATCAGGATTTTGTTCGGTTCTAGGATACTTGTCCTTAGCGATATACTCCAGATCAGTTTTTCGCTTCTTGCCTCCAGTGGGATCATTACTTACTGCGGTCTTCCTCATGCTTTCTTCAACCTTGATATACTTCCCTGCCCTCTCCTGGAGCTGCAACATATTTTCAGGGGGACGTTTGGCCAAGGACATCTTGAAAAACTAATCCCTAGTTCCTTGTTGCAGTGCTATCATGGCTACCTTATCATCAAGGTCTGGGACTTTTAAAGCCTCCTTTGTAAAACGATTCAGGTAGTCTCTCAAAGATTCCTTTGCTCCTTGCACAATACTCATGAGAGATGCTGAACTTTTCTCATGGACTCTCCCACTGATGAACTGCTTAATGAAAGCCTGACTTAACTCCCGGAACGATCCTATAGAGTTTGGGGGCAAGCGACTATACCATCTTTGAGCCATACCCGACAGGGTTTGAGGGAAGGCCCGACACTTTATAGCATCATTCACGGGTTGCAGCAGCAGTGCATTAGAGAATGTCCTAACATGATTTGCGGGGTCTCCCGTGCCATCATAGGCTTTGATAGTTGGCATCTTGATTTTTCTTGAGATATGGGCATTCATTATCTCTTCTGTGAAGGGCGGAGTTGGATCATCAGGATCTCCAAGGGGAAGGAGATTGCTTGGATCAGTTCTTGGGACAGCAGCCCTTCTTTTTACCGGACCATCCAGGTCTATGATAGGAGGAGGATTTCTCCCCCTAGGAGGTATGTGGGGTCTGGTGGCCTGGTGAGCCTCCAAATCACGCCTCAGCCTCTGGATTTCAGCCTCATGAGCCCTGATCCTTTCCTGCACTACTTGGGGATTCGCCCCTGGGGTGCTTTGGGGGCGTTGCCTTCCATCGGCCATTGGCTCTTTTCCAGGACGCCTCCTTCTCGGGGCCACTTCATCATCCGAAGATTCGGAGTCTCTCTCAGTGTATGGACCAGAAAATTCCCGATCCTCAGGGATAGGACCCAAACCTCGTATATAGGGGGGCGACCGCCCTCGTGCTTCGCTTCGCCCAGCATATCCGCTTCCTCCAACCTCAGGGTGAAGGGGCATCCCATAAGGGGGGTTAGTAGTAACAATAGTTGAATATTCATACCCAACGGGTCGAGAATTCACAGGTATATGTATTTGTTGAACTTGAGGATTCGTACTTTGAATCGAGGGAGTTGTCTCTTGTAGCTGGGGTTGAGTTGCCCCTGTCTGGGCTTCCTCCTGAGTAGATGCATAAGTTGAATGGGGAGGAACCTCCACGGTTGATGAAATCACCTGGGTTGTCTCTGATGGTGTTCCTTCCTCTATAGCTCCAATTGTTCTCCGTGTTCTCGCCATGGTTGTTGTTGTCTTCCCACAGACGGCGCCAAATGTTATGGATAAAAAACTAATATATATATAATTGCTGTATTTAGTACTAAGGAACGTGAGCTTCAAGGCTCGATTTGACTGCTCTTGTGTTTCGTGACTCAATCTGCCTTAACAAGATGCCTACGTACCTTGCTGATTGCCAAGGATCAAGTCAAAAAACGTAGTTCTTGGTTTGTGGGGTGAGGCCCCTTATATAGATGTGGGAGTCCTTGAATTGGACTTGGTATAGGAGACTTGGTGGACAAGCCTCTGAATTAGGATAGACTTAGGAGTCCTAGGAAGTAGGAAGCTGATTCCTTATCCTTTTAGGTCCCCTTGAGGCTAATCTATAAGGATTTATATCCTTATCGGGACTCTTCTCAATAGCTGATTTTTCCCTTATTAATTAATTACGAAATTAATTAATAATCAGGGCTTTTGGGCCTTTTTTATTCCACCAGGCCTGATCTGGTCCATTAGGGTTAACCTTTCTGGTCTGAATATTATACATCTTATTATTGGGCCTAACAGCCCATTAATTATAAAATCAGGACTTATTTTTCCCTATCAGTTCATAATAATAAAATTTGGTTAGAAAGGAGTTTTACGAAGAGTTTCGGGTTGTAACAACGCAAAAACGGTTGAAGTTGGACGATTTTCGGTTCTATAAAATAGTTTTATAATTACTCAGAAAATAATTATTAATCCATAAATCTTTATAAAATCATATAACAACCTAAAAATTACCATAAAAATACCAAAATTATCTATATTTTATTCTGGATAATCAAAAATTAAAATACATAAAATTTTATCATATATATACATCCAAACCTCCCTTCCAATTATCAAATAATTCTTCAACAATTCACATAAAAATCACTTAACAATTATTTATTGATAAAACTAATTACATGATGTTTTCTGGATATTACAGCAAGTAAGGGTTTTGGGGGATAATAGAGGGGTTAGTTGTATGATGAGCGATGTTCTGGGGATTCGTCGTCATCATGGATTATTCTATTCATCTTCATGACTTAAGGAAGTCATTTTCTTTTATAAACTTGGAGCTCAAGGCATAGGTGGATGCAACGGGTTCCCTGTGGATCAGGACTTTAACGTACCCTTTGCAAGACACCGGATGCAGATTTCTTCGAAAACTATTTACGGCCTCCTTCTCTTCTAGGTTGGAAAGCTGGTTAACCGCATCCTGGAATCTTTTAATGAATTCGGGGAGGGACTCTTTGCTTCTCTGTTGGATTATTTACAAATGGCACATTTGTAACTCTCGTTCATTCGATTAGCCCGTAACCTCTTCAAGAATATTTCTCGAAAATCCCCCCATAAATACACACTTCGAGATGGTATTCGGCAGAACCACTTCTGAGCTCATCCCTTCAGAGTTGACATAAAGAAGCGGCATCTTGTGAGATCATTGTAATCATAGATGTTGGAGATTTTTTCGAAATAGTTTAGATATTCTTCGGGGTTGGCTAGCCCGTCAAAAGAATTAAAGTTGAAGTGTTTGAGCCCGGATTCGCTGGGAGTGGACTCCAGTTTTTTGGTGAAAGGGGTGGTTGCTGCTCCTATCTCCATGTCACCCTCGACCTTCCTTTTGAGATCGCAGAGGGCCCGAGCCATTTGTTCTTGCTTGGATTCCTTTTCGGGTTCGCAGTCTGAAGAAACATGAATTCGATGTGCCTTCTTCTTTGTTAGAAATATGTTATAGGCTTGATGATATTTTACCAAAACACCTTAGTAGATTTAATTAAGTGAGTTTGTAGCTTTCAACGGTTAATCTTATTCTGTTGTCCGTTGAAAGAGTAGCTTATGTTTAAATAAGTCTTTGTAGCACATTCCTGTGTACTGTAATATCTTAGAAAATTAGAAGTTGTAGGATATTCTAAGTCATGTTGACTACAAAAATGATATGTAAAATAGGTTGGCTAATTATATATATTGGATGCCTTGTAATTTTGCATAAGTGAAACTGAGTCAAATGCTATGGAAAACTTTCAATGAATGTTTCTACATGGCTTTGATGGATGACCAAAGTCTCATTCAACGGATGATCAAATAGAGTCTCGAAGGATGATCCAATAGAGTCTCGACGGATGATCCAATAGAGTCTCGACGGATCTCAAATTCAAATAGGAGTTGATAGTGACTTGACAGTCATATGGGTTGATTGTATACAAAAGGAATATGGTAGCCTGTAATCTGAAGATCAAGAAACATATCCATTTCCATGCTAACTTGAAGAAATACAAATATTCTGGATGGAGAAATCAAGAAAGATATGATTAGACTTAGAAATATTTGTTTTATTAGTTTTTCTTTTTGACATGTAACTTGGTGATATATAAACCAAGAGTAGTAAGTAGAAAAATATCGATTGAAAGAACTAAGAAATAGACAAGGCATACTCTGTTAAGAATTTTTTAGTTCTCTCTTTGTAAATTCACTTATAAGCAGCTGTGTGCTTAATGCATCACATAGATCTTTTACATTTATATATATCTCTGGCGGAAACAACAATCCACCAGAAAGTTTTTAAATATCCTTGTTTATTTACTTTGTGTTTGAATACTTGAATATTTCTTAGCATATTCATACATAGTTATATTTATATTTGCAAGAAGTTTTAAAAGATTGAAAAAAAATCGAGAATTAAATTCAACCCCCCATTCTGCAATTCTACTTGTTAGATTGTTTGGGAATAACAATTGGTATCAGAGCAAGCTCTTGACACACTAAGAGTTTAATGATCAAAGCAACTAACAACGCGAGCATGAAGGATGTTGGAGTGAAGATCCCTTTCTTGGATAAAGACAACTATCACCATTGGAAGGTGAAAATGCACCTGCATCTTCTCTCTCAAGATGAAAGATATGTTGATTGCATTGAGAAAGGCCCTCATGTTCCTCGAAGATATGCTACAGATATTGAAGGAGATATAGGCAATGAGCATAATGTTCCAAAGCCACAATCAAAATGGACAGATGAAGACATTGAGCAAGTGCACAAAGACAAGAAGGATATGAACATTCTGTTTAATGGTCTTGATGGAGATATGTTTGACAATGTCATAAACTGCAAAATTGCTAAAGATATTTGGGATACAATTCAAATCATATGTGATGGAACTGAACAAGTGAGGGAAAACAAGATGCAACTTCTAATCCAGCTGTATGAGCATTTTCATTATGAATACAGTGAATCTTTGAGTGACATCTTTAGTAGATTTCTACTACTACTAAATGCACTAAAGCTGCATGGAAGAGTCTATCAGACAAATAATTCAAACCTAAAATTCCTAAGATCTCTACGAAAAGAGTGGAAGCCCATGACTGTCTCTCTTATAAATTCTCAAGATTACAAGGAATTTATGTAACGCCCCCAAATTCGGGGTCAGGAATATGGGTCGTCACGCCATCCTTCACTCATGTATAACCTGGTATTGATTCAATAATCCAACAGACCCCAATCTCATACTCACACACATACAAGTTATAGCCTTAGAAATGACGTACAAAATGTAATCTTCTTTTATTGCACTCAAATGTACTTTACAGGATCTCAAGCAATTATTTATTACCTCTACATGAAGTTACAATAATTACGACTGATATCGTTTACCTATCTGATACTCTAGCACACCTGAGACAAAGCTGCCAGGGATCCTCCTCATGACTGCAAGCGACTAAGTCCTACACCGGCATACTGGTTATCTGTTGTGTTGTGTCATTTAAAAGAAAGCAAGAGTGAGCTATAATGCCCGGCATAATAATGTACAGTATGAAAATGACTGTATGATAAACTCACGTACAACATCATATTTGATAGTTACATTTTATTCGAAAATAGTTTCCCTTGGTGATACACACATTTTACAAAAATAATCCTTTGGTGGATTTTATTAACCTGTGAATACCTTAATAGTAAACCCAGCATCTAGGCTTGGGTTACGGTATTGCATCACAATTCCAATTGGAAGAATTTGGACATTCGTTGGAGCCACCGCATATGATGATCAGTCGTACTGCGATAAAAGTAACCTTTTCTACTAGTAGAAGGACGACACCTTCGTATCCCGGTTATCACCCTTGCCGCATTCGGGCTACGTGTCCCATTTTTGGGTATACACATACTTCACAAGTTCCTGAGTACACAGAGTACCTTCTGAAAGGCATATGTCATAGCCTATTTGTTTATTCGAGGATTTAACTCAACTCAAATAAGAGTATAACAAGTAAATAGTGGTTCTATCGTCAAAGATATCTCTCAAAGTAACATATGTCAAAGGATTAAGGAACATTGTTCATCTACAGACTTGATGAATTAATTCACTGGAAGAAGCTCAAGAAATTGATCAAGCCTCAGTGATATAAATCAAGATTGTGGATTTAATCAAGTGACAGAGATCTTGTCAGGGTATCAATTAATTACAGGGATTTAATCTGAAGAAAATCATGTTATCAAAGTCAATACATGAAGAAACGTCACGGAAGTTAGTCATTCATGAACCAGACAGTACATCGAGTGTCAACATTGAAATGGTGGAATTGATTCATAATTTTTAGTGATTTTCAGAAGATTGTTAGAAGAATGGTTGTTGTTCAAGAATAGTATTAATTCTCTATTAATTAATTAAGTCATATAATTTAATTAAGAAAATAAATTATATCTACAAAGATTAATTTATTGATTAATTGAATTAATTGGTTAATTAATTCTGAATTAATATTATGTATTTTCAGAATTAATTTTGAATTAATATTCAATATTAATTCAGCAAGACAAACATTTGAACTGGTATGACAATTCAATTGTCATACCAAAAGTCTTTCCAATTCTTTTAAATTGTCATACCGAAAGTCTCTCCAGCTTAAAGAATTGTCTTGCCGATAGTCTTGCCAGTTCATTCAATAGTCTCACCGATTGTCTTGCTAGATCAAAGGATTGTCTTGCCAGTACAATTAAATTGGATTGATTGATTACTTAAGTGGAGAGAAGCAGATCATTGAATTTTGAACAACATTGAATATTCAACAACTCAAGAACACATAAACAAAAAGGAAGCAGAGAACTTATTATCTTCAACTGCAATATTACAGGACATTAATTTCTAGTATTTATTGTTAAATCCAAACCACTAGAAATCCTTCTCTTGTTCTTGTGTAACTATCTAGCGGATCAAAATCCCTAGAACTTAATCTCAAATTGCCTTTAGCATTTGATGTTTTTATTTCAAAAATAGAAAAAGTTCATGTCGAATTTATTCTAGATTTGGAATAATTTATTTGAGATTAATCCCTTGTAAATGATACCGTTGTTGTAACACCTTTCAAATTTAATAATAGTTTTATTTAACTTGAATTTTGTTTCACTTTTTTATTCCGCATTATATTCGATTAAACGGTATAGTTTGTATTCAACCCCCCCTTCTACAAACGTATTGGGACCTAACACCTTTGCCTACGGTACCTTTGGTAGTCCATCTAGCACACATAGTACCAGAGTCTACCCCTCCATTGTCCTTTAAAAGAATTCTATCAATCTCAAGAACTCGAACCACATCGAAGTTCCCCAAGCGTTTTGCTTGTTGATAGAAATAGCTTACATCTCTAAGATATAAGTGTATATATGTATATACGTACTTCCGAGAATTTCGGAGGAAGTACTAAGGATGTGAGTTGACCGTTGTCAACAGATAATTAATAAGGGGGAAAAGTTTCTCCTTGAAACTATATTCAACATATTAAATAAGTCGGGATAACATTCACCGACGATCTGAAATTATTCGAATGATATTATGAAATCAGAAAGTATATTTTAAATCAGGATCTATGATTTTTAAATCAATAATAAACCCTTTAAGAATAATAATTAATTAAATAATAGTCGATAAATAATTAAACCTCGAATGGGTTTTCTCTCTAAAAGAATACTTAAAATAATATTCCTCAACTAGTTTGTGTCTACATAATTAATAATCTATAATGATTAATCGGGTTTGAAATAAATAATCGTTTGGAGTACACTACTCCCATAATAAAGGAATAAGTATATAATATTTATTATTCGAACCATAAATATAGTTGAGGTAATATGATCATTGGGAAATCGTTTAAATAAAAGTTCGAGGTATTTTAATGTTTCGTAAGTGGACAATGAGTCCCTTTAAAACGTACCATTATGGACTTTTAGTCGTCCAAAATATCTCCGGGATGATTCCCGGGTTTATACTTTATAAAACAAAACTGACCAACTCTCGGTCTTACGACTTATACATCACGCTCTACTGTAGCGTTAATATTCTTAACTAAATCACCTCCGGAATACTTCCGGGTTTTCATCAATTTTCACTGACCGATCCTCGGTCTAAAATATATACACGCTACTCGCTAGCGTCAACATTCTCAATTATAAACTCCTCTGGGATACTTCCGGGTTTTTATAAGCTTACACCGACCGGCTCTCGGTCTAAATATAATATTTCGAACTCGGTATGAACATATACTAGAAAATATCAACAATTGAGTAATGTAATACGTCTCAAACTTCGTAAAACAGTTTAAAGCAATCTCATGCATATATCACAGTTTTGTAAAATATTCACAACATAACAGTTCTTAAAAGGTAGGGTTTGAAAAGTTGCCTGGGTATCTCGAGGTGGAGGATGCTCTAGGTTCCGCTTGGAAATCTATAACCATAAACACAATTTGTTAGGTCTCGTTCTATTTTACGGCGACTCGCACTCACACGCTACTTATTATGCACCCTCTCAACTTATACTATCCTTATTATTCCTTTAAGTCCTTATCCACATCATGGTCGCTTCATTTTTTTCTAAGTATCTTAGGTTCATTCTCATTATCACTGTCGGCTCCACTTATGGATTCTTACGGTTTCTACCCGCGCGGTCTCGGCTCCGATATTTTTATAAAATTGTGAAATCATTATTTTTACTTGAAATTTTTATGGAAGTTAGGAAACTCAATATTTTACTCTCTGTAAAAATTTCATGATTTATGAATGCATTTAAGTTGATCCTTTATATTTTCAAAGTTCGTGATTTGTAGTAGTTTTTGTCGCGTAAATCACTTTTACTAAAACGACCATAACTTTTGATCCGTAAATCGGAATCAAGCGATTCAAGCGCCTAAACGATCCTTATAATATTTTCTATAATAATAAAGGGTTATTTTTCAAGAAACTACAGTTTACAAGTCCGGGACTTTCTGCAGAAACTTAAAGTTACGATTCGTTGCTTTTAACTGAGTTACGTTTACGATCGGGATTTCGTTTACGCCCTAACTCTTAACACAACCGCCAACAATCATCATTTAATCATTAACACACAACTCCTCTCAAGAACATCATGTTCTTGAGGCAACAACAATCAACCTTAAATCTACTTAACTTAAACTTCAAGATCTCAACAATACCACTTCTTAAACTAAGTTTTCTACCACATACTAAATGGATCTTAAAAATGAATCTTAAATAAAGTTGGGCCAAATTTTTTTACCTTTATTGAAAGCTTGAGATGTGTCTTTGAGGATGGTGGAGGATTGGAAGTGCTTGGTATGACTTTTGGAGCCTAAAACCACCATTGAAATCAAGAAACCAAAGAGAGGTTACTATTTATACTATTCACTAGTGAGTTTCTTAATTTTATTTTACCCATCAAACCTTGATAAAAAGAGATGAAAGAATTTTCTTATCTTAGTTTAATTTCTAGGAAGCTTGAGAATTAATGGGATGATTTTACCATGGCTAGAACTTGAGTTTTGAAATGGAATTTCTCCCTTATTCTTCAAAGGGCCGAATGGAAGAAGTGAATGGGTGGGGGTATTTATACTTGCTTCCCTTGGTTGCTTAGCTTGGTTGTTTTTCTAGGTTGCTTCTAGGAAATGGGGGTGATATCTTTCCTTGGTCTTTATTCTTCCTAGTATAGCATTCTAGGTTTATTCTTTGTTGCAAATCTTAGGGACAAATCTTAGGTAGCTTCCTAGAAACTACTTGTGTTAGCTTCCTTAGCACATTATTTGGATAGCTTTCTTGATCATCCTACGGTTAGCTTACTATTTGATAAATTAACCATGGTTACTTTCTTACCATGGTTTAGTTAGTGCGTTACATTTATTTAATCGTTTACGCGTTCGCTCGGTTGCTTAAACGTTTTCGTAATACTTACTCGTAAATGGTTCGCGACGTAATTCCTTTCGTATTTATTCCTTATATTTTTAATTATCATACTTGAATATAAATCCGTAGGGTTTTAATCTTGTAATTATATTGTGATTCCCGTAATCCTCGATAAGTCGTAAATACGGTCGTTTTTCAAAGCTCATTTTCTTCGAAAACTAATAGCATTTACATACACTCATTTGGTACGTATAATCGTAATATCAACTCCAAAACTCATTTTCTAATGCACTACATAGTGTGGGCTCAAAAGTTTTTCCCGTCCGTCAGGGTTACTATTCATTAAACGTTTTACAAGGTCTCAAAAATTCAAGTTATTATATTACCATTCATAAAGGTCTTTTACCGATGTCAAAAATTTGGGTTCTTATAATTTACTTTGGATAGACTGCATGACATTCTAAAAACTTATGAGCTTGAGGTTGAACAAGATGAGCAGATAGAGAAAGGAAGGAAGAAGGGAGGATCTATAGCTTTGGTGGCTGAACAAGAGAGAGTGAAAGAGATGAAGATTGAAGATGTGGAATATGCACCAAACTCTAGGGTTTTTGAAGGCAAGGGAAAAGGGCTAGTGGCTGAACATGAAGACCATCTTAGTCAGGATAAAATGGAGGACATAGATGAACACCTAGCTTTCCTATCAAGATGGTTTTCCAAGCTCAAATTCAAAAAGAATTTTGGAGCAGCCAAGCCAAATAGAAACATGGTGGATAAATCCAAATTCAAATGTTTAAAATGTGGCTTGATTGGTCATTTTGCAAGTGAATGCAGAAAGCTTGATTCTGAAAGAAAGAAGTTTGAGCATGTGGATTACAAAAAGAAATATTTGAATTGCTCAAACAAAAGGAAAGGGCTTTCTTGACTCAAGATAATGACTGGGTAGCTGATGGGTAGATGAAGAAACAAGTTATGTAAATCTAGCTCTAATGGCCAAATCAGATGAAGCAGAAGTCAGTTCTTCGAGAAATCAGGTAATTACTACTAATCTAGCACACCTTTCTAAAGATGAGTTTAATGATGTTATTGTTGGTGAGACTGCGTAGCTGTATGAACAGTTACGTGATAACTCAACACAATAACAACACTAGAACATGACAGGTTAATAATACTACATCTGTTGGATTTTTAAACGCAGCGGGGCGTGGCAAAACACTTTTACACATACAAAATCCAAATAAAAGCATATAAATCGTGAATAAAAATTCGAGGGATCGACTCTAACCTTTTAAAATAATTCGGAGACAACGATCAGAGATCCTTAGCAGTTGCTCCTCAAGTGTGAAGCACTCCACCGGTATCCACCAAGAAAATGATGTTAAGGAGGAGGAAGGAGGTGGAGAGAATTGGGTTTTCCAAACTTTTTGGGTTTTCGGGTTCGATGTGGGTTGGAATAAAATAGGGTCTATAATAGTGTATTTATAGGCAAAATTTTCAGCTGAAATTTTCCCATAAATATTATTATTATTATCCCATTTATTATTCTCATTAATAATTAAAACACCTTTTAATCATTAATCCTTTTTCTAAACACTTTAGAAATAATTTTCTCTCTTGATTTAATTTCCAAAAATTAAATCCTTTAATTAATAATATTAAGAACTTTTCTTAATTAATTTATAATCAATTAAATCTCATTTAATCAATTATTAAATTTGCCAATTAATTATTTATTTCACAAATAAATAATTATT
The DNA here is from genome assembly GCF_009905375.1 of Apium graveolens. NCBI lineage: Eukaryota > Viridiplantae > Streptophyta > Magnoliopsida > Apiales > Apiaceae > Apium > Apium graveolens. Next base: position 213,314,907 of record NC_133652.1, read on the forward strand.
TAGCCATTATTAATTAATTCCTCCACCATTAAATCATTCTCTTTTTATGGTGTGACCCTGTAGGTTCAATATTAAGCCGGTAGTAGAAATAAATAATAATAAAACTATTTTATCATTATTTATATAAATTCTCTAATTTATTAAATATGATTAATTAATTAATCACATTTATTCTACATCGTGAGTGATGTTTCTCAACATATCGCGACTATCCGGATAATATGAATTCACTGCTTAGAATACCAAGAACTTGTCAGTGAATAGTTACCGTACAATAAACTCCTTCTACCCTACAATGTCCCGATTAAATACAAGGCATGGATCTCGTGTCAAGCCTATATAATTTAATCATTTGCTTACCATTTATTATGCGTAGTTCTATGCAAATTAGAAACTCCTTTCTAATTTCATTTACTCTGGCCAGAGATTCCTGAACTAGCATAAGTGGATCAGCCTTGAACATTCGCTTCCTTCACTGGAAGGGGTAGATCCTTTATTGATCATACACTATCTTCGTGTACAAATTCCTATACCCAGAAGAGCCCTAATAATTGTCCCTGGAGACTAAGAACTAAACCAAAACATAGTTCAGTGTACACAAGATGACTATGATGACCTCAAGTCTAAGGATACTTGTACAACTATCACTAGGTGAACAACTGCTGACACGTGAGTGAACTCCATCAGTTGTTCAGCTGTGCGAGTCATGTTCAGTGAACTTATTCTATAATAAGCACCTACATACTAGTTATAGTGTCACCACACAAATGTCTATGAGAACAGACATCCTTCATAATGAAGCAAGCATAGTATGTACCGATCTTTGCGGATTATTAATTATCAATTAGTAATCCTATGACCAGGAACTATTTAAGTTTAGAGTTATCATCTTTTTAGGTCTCACTATTATGATCTCATCATAATCCATAAAAAGCTTTACTCTGAACTATGGTATATCTTATTTAAACACTTAAATAGATAAAGCCCGTAATAAAAACAAAACAAGTCTTTATTAATATCAATGAAATCAAAACAGATTACATAAAAGTTATTCCTAAATCCTAATACATGATTGGACTTAGGACATATTCCTTTTAATCTCCACCTGGCTACATGTAAAACGTTTCATCAAAGTCAATCCATTGCCTTTGTTTGAATCATTTTCCCAAAAGCCTGGCCTTAAAGGTCTCCACCTGGCCATCTGCTATAATCTATCTTTTGTATACCGTATACATAGATTCCATTCTGGATTTCATGGCACTATGCCATTTCTCTGAGTCAACACTACTCATAGCCTCATTATAGGTCACAGGGTCGTCAACATCAATGATCGACAACTCATTGTCATTCTTAATGACAAGGCCATAATACCTCTCAGGTTGGCGAGACACTCTCCCTGATCTATGAATGGGCTGTTCTACAAAAGGTTGTTCAGTCAGAACAGGTGTTTCCACTTGATCCGTAGTAGTTTGTGCTTCTTAAACTTCATCAAGTTCAATTTTGCTCCCACTGTTTCCTTCAAGAATAAACTCCTTTTCCAAGAAGGTAGCATGTCTGGATACAAACACCCGATGATCGGTGTAAAAGTAATACCCTAAAGTCTCTTTAGGATATCCCACAAAACTACATCTTACGGATCGATATCCAGCTTATCTGGGTCAACTTTCTTGACATAAGCTGGACATCCCTAAATCTTAACGTGTTTAAGACTCGGTTTCCTTTCTTTCCATATCTCATACGAAGTTTGAGGAACAGATTTTGGAAGGCACCTTATTCAGTAAATATGCTGAGGTTTCCAATGCATAACCCCATAGGAATACTGGAAGATTTGCGTAGCTCATCATGGACCGAACTATGTCTAACAAAGTTTGATTTCTCCTTTCAGATACCAATCTGGAGGAGTCCACTGGGAGACTATACCATTTACTTTGAGATAATCTAGAAACACTCCATTAAAGTATTCACCACCTCGATCTGATCGAAGAGTTATTATACTATGTTTGGTTGTTTCTCCACTTCATACTTATATTCTTTAAACTTTTCAAAGGCCTCAGACTTGTGTTTCATCAAACACATATCCGAATCCAGATCTATCATCTATGAAAGTAATGAAGTATGAAAATCCACCCATGGCTTGCGTAGACATTGGTCCACATACATCTGTGTGTACCATTCCTAGCAAATTTACAGTCCTCTCTCCATGTCTACTAAATGGAGACTGCAATGCCACTATAATGTGAGATTTTCATCATCCATTTTCTTTTATTAGTTTGTTTAATCTGAAATAAATTATGTCACATACATACAGACCATTATTTAAAGCACCACGTCCATAAAGAATATTATCTCTAAGAATAGAACATTCATTATTCTCAATAATAAATGAAAATCCAGCCAAGTCTAACATGGGAATAATATTCCTCACAATCGAGGGAACAAAATAACAATTATTTCAAACAATAGTCTTGCCCGTAGGCCTATGTAAATGAAATGATTCTACATCTTCAGCAGCAACTCTTGCTCCATTTCCATCAGTAGAATCACCTCCTCTTCCTCAAGAGTCCTACTTCTCCTTGGTCCCTGCAACAAATTGCAGATTTGAGAACCACAGGCGGTATCTAATACCCAAGTAGAAATGACAAATTCACTTCTATCATGAACATACCTGAATCAGAAGCGGTAGTCTCACTACCCTTCTTCTTCTTCAATTCTGCAAGGTAAACCTTGCAGTTCCTCTTCCAGTGCCCCACCTTGTTTCAGTGAAAGCAAACAACTTTGCTCTTGGGGTCTTCAGCTTTTGGTGGAACCGGCGTTTTCTCACCTACTTTCTTCTTCTTGGAAGAGTTCCTCTTCCTTTTCTTAGGATTGAAACCTTCACCAATTAGAAGAACAGAACTCTTCTTAGGGGGAAAATTCGATTCCGCAGTCTTCAACATGTTGTGGAGTTCAGGCAGGCTGACGTCCAACTTATTCATGTGAAAGTTCACAACAAACTGCGAGAACGAACTCGGAAGCGATTGCAAGACTAAGTCTTGGCTCAGCTCCCCATCCATGGCAAAACCAAGTTGTCCAAGACGTTCAATCAAATTGATCATCTTAAGTACATGGTCATTCACAGATGATCCCTCAGACATCCTACAACCGAACAGCTCCTTCGATATCTCATATCGAGCTGTCCTCCCTGCCACATCATACAACTCTTGTAGATGCATGAGGATAGTGTGAGCATCCATATGCTCATGTTGCTTCTGTAGCTCAATGTTCATGGAAGCTAGCATGATGCATTGAGCAACATTTGCATCATCTATCCACTTACGATACACAACATGTTCATCATTATGTGCATCACTAGCAGGTTCAGTAGGCTTAGGTGAGTCAATCACGTATTCCAGCCTCTCAATCCTGAGAACAATTCTCAAGTTTCGAAGCCAGTCAGCATAATTAGGACCAGTCAATTTGTGAGCATCTAGTATGCTCCTGAGTGATAGTGTAGAAGACATAACGTATAAAGTAAATCTGTAAATGATAAACACATAACAACACTTAGCAAATATTCGATTTCATTTCAAAACACTATATGAATCGGGTCTTTATTCATAAGTGGCTCCCACTAGTTTTCCTAATTTATTCAACCCCCTAAATGAAAAATTAAGCATTCATAATGCTAGTGGGAATAGGGATCCTACATTCCATTACACAACCCCGGCTGTGGCACGAAACGCCATGTAATGTTCAATAGGAAGACAACTCTTGTCAATTACATCTCATGTTATTCCCTAATCAAACTTTAGCCTCTTGAATAATTGAGTCACGGTTGTGGCACGACAAACTCAATATTCTAAGTCAAGTCTAACCCAACATTCCGTACTATTGAATCAGTCCCCAAAGGCCCACAGCTGTGGCACGTAACGACCTTTAGATTCTTATTCAATGTACACATCTCTATATAATAGACAAGTATTTCTTATTTCGAAATCAAAGCCCTCGGCTGTGGCACGAAACGACAATGATTCAAAAATAAGAACTACTTTCTACCATGTTGGAAGGCTATGACCGACACAAGCCCGTTGTGTCATTGGCCAATTACTACTTGATATTATTTAATTTTAGAGAGATTATATTACGTTACAATCATAATCATATTATAAAGATATTCTTCCTTTTAAATTAAATATTTCAAATCAATAATCAATAATCAGACGATTCCCAGATCGGGTGGAGCATTGTCAAGAGGCGTCACTTAATAACCCTTTCTTACAGATAGAAATCTGTTGTTGACAGAATCATCCTTTCTCTCATATCAAAAATTCATATTCAATTACGTGTTTCACAAACACAAGAATCTCATGATTGTATTCATAATATTATTCTTAAGGTTATGAAACAATTTCACTATACTAGGTTGTCTAACAAACGCTTTATGTTTATTTAAGTTCAACTAAATCTATCATCGCATGATAAACTAAGCATATATCACATATATCAACATGAATAAACATCAAGGTAGGCATGTTATATCATCTAGCACATAGAACTAAGCATTATACATCTCTATGTATCACATGAAGCATTTAAAAGCAATTAAAAACAGTCAAAAATAGCTTTAAAACACTTCATGGAAATATAAACAGTTCAAAACTTTTATATAAACTAAAATTGATCACTCCATTAGATCCGTCTCGGAAAAACGAATCCAACGGTATATTGCACGCCTAAAACGGAGTTACGAAACTCCCAGAAAATCAATTTTAAAATCAACAGAAGGGCTGTAACGCATTCCGGTGATGCGTTACACCCCTTTTCAGCCATTAAAGGGTGTAACGCATTCCGTGAATGCACGACAGGTGTGTAACGCATTCCGGGAATGCGTTACACCCCTATATTTTTTTTTTGTTTTCAGCAGCCGCCGTTTTCTTTCTTTCTCGAACTCCGTGCAGCAGCCGTACCTGACTGTTTCTGTGCTTCTCCGTACAGCAGAAGTAGTACAGCAACTTACAGATGTACAGCAGATGAATATACAAACATATATATATACTATATATACATATATTTACTTATTTAATTACGAATTTAATTGCAAAAACTTCGAAAATTCATAATAAAAAATCTATACATCATAAAATTATGAAAAAAATACCCAGACTATCTACAACACTTGTAGAACCCAGATCAACATTCAAAATTATTATGAGAAACGATTTCTCATCAGACAAAATTAATCCATGATATAACTTGTAAAAATCATAATTAATTCATACAAGCACATAAAATTCTGAAATTTTTACCACAAATCTATATGCATACAACCTATGCTCTGATACCATTGTTGGATTTTTAAACGCAGCGGGGCGTGGCAAAACACTTTTACACATACAAAATCCAAATAAAAGCATATAAATCGTGAATAAAAATTCGAGGGATCGAATCTAACCTTTTAAAATAATTCGGAGACAACGATCAGAGATCCTTAGCAGTTGCTCCTCAAGTGTGAAGCACTCCACCGGTATCCACCAAGCAAACGATGTTAAGGAGGAGGAAGGAGGTGGAGAGAATTGGGTTTTCCAAACTTTTTGGGTTTTCGGGTTCGATGTGGGTTGGAATAAAATAGGGTCTATAATAGTGTATTTATAGGCAAAATTTTCAGCTGAAATTTTCCCATAAATATTATTATTATTATCCCATTTATTATTCTCATTAATAATTAAAACACCTTTTAATCATTAATCTTTTTTCTAAACATTTTAGAAATAATTCTCTCTCTTGATTTAATTTCCAAAAATTAAATCCTTTAATTAATAATATTAAGAACTTTTCTTAATTAATTTATAATCAATTAAATCTCATTTAATCAATTATTAAATTTGCCAATTAATTATTTATTTCACAAATAAATAATTATTTAGCCATTATTAATTAATTCCTCCACCATTAAATCATTCTCTTTTTATGGTGTGACCCTGTAGGTTCAATATTAAGCCGGTAGTAGAAATAAATAATAATAAAACTATTTTATCATTATTTATATAAATTCTCTAATTTATTAAATATGATTAATTAATTAATCACATTTATTCTACATCGTGAGTGATACTTCTCAACATATCGCGACTATCCGGATAATATGAATTCACTGCTTAGAATACCAAGAACCTGTCAGTGAATAGTTACCGTACAATAAACTCCTTCTACCCTACAATGTCCCGATTAAATACAAGGCATGGATCTCGTGTCAAGCCTATCTAATTTAATCACTTGCTTACCATTTATTATGCGTAGTTCTATGCAAATTAGAAACTCCTTTCTAATTTCATTTACTCTGGCCAGAGATTCCTGAACTAGCATAAGTGGATCAGCCTTGAACATTCGCTTCCTTCACTGGAAGGGGTAGATCCTTTATTGATCATACACTATCTTCGTGTACAAATTCCTATACCCAGAAGAGCCCTAATAATTGTCCCTGGAGACTAAGAACTAAACCAAAGCATAGTTAGTGTACACAAGATGACTATGATGACCTCAAGTCTAAGGATACTTGTACAACTATCACTAGGTGAACAACTGCTGACACGTGAGTGAACTCCATCAGTTGTTCAGCTGTGCGAGTCATGTTCAGTGAACTTATTCTATAATAAGCACCTACATACTAGCTATAGTGTCACCACACAAATGTCTATGTGAACAGACATCCTTCATAATGAAGCAAGCATAATATGTACCGATCTTTGCGGATTATTAATTACCAGTTAGTAATCCTATGACCAGGAACTATTTAAGTTTAGAGTTATCATCTTTTTAGGTCTCACTATTATGATCTCATCATAATCCATAAAAAGCTTTACTCTAAACTATGGTATATCTTATTTAAACACTTAAATAGATAAAGCCCGTAATAAAAACAAAACAAGTCTTTATTAATATCAATGAAATCAAAACAGATTACATAAAAGTTATTCCTAAATCCTAATACATGATTGGACTTAGGACATATTTCTTTCAACATCTACACAAGAAATTAGGAAGAATGAAGACAAGGCAAATACAAAGAATCAGAAGATTAGAATAAGGCCTGAAGTCTGTCTACAGGTCACTGAAAGAAGTTCATTAATATGATCATGCCTCAGTGAAGAATAAAGGTTAAAGACTTTCAGGGTTTCAGAAATGTTGAAGATTCAGTATTCAAGTGCTACCGGAAGATTTCAGTATATTGGCAATGATTTAAGATATGCAACGTTCGAAGCATAGGAATCTAAAGAATTGAAGACATGGTATAGACAGAGGTTAATGAAGACGTTGTCTAAAGTACCATAAAGGATTCCAGTAAAAGTACAGTTGTTTATTAACAGTTAGTGTCTGAAGCGATAAAGTTGTTGCAAGCTTAACAATTTAATCAAGGCTACAAAGACCTGAATCGGGGTTAGTCATCTGTGAACCAGACCAGTTGTACTAGGCGTTAACAGCTCGTGAAATGAATCTGAGTATTATTTATAGAAGGATTGTTAAGTTGAGGAACGTACTTGGATTGAACATTTATGTGTTAAAGTACGAGACGAGGTGCGCGGGGTATACAGCTAAACAACTCAGGGGACTGACGAAGCTCAAAAAATTTATTTAGTGGATTTTAATATAATTTATTTAATAAACTTAAAATAATTTATTTTATAAACTTTAAATAATTTTATTTTATAAATCTAAATTTGTTTATTTATATAAGTTATATTTAAGTTAATTTTATAAATTAATTTATTTACAATTTAAACTAAAAGAAAAGAAAAAGAAAATAGAAAAGAAAAGAAAAAGAAAAAGAAAGAAAGAAAACAAAAAAAGAAAGAAAGAAAAGGAAAACAAAAACAAAAAAAAACAAAAAAAAGGAAAAAAAAACAAAAACGAAATAAAAGAATAAAAGGATTAACAAACAAACGTTTGTTTAGTATTGTGCTTGTCCTGGTCGCTACACATGAATGGATAATAAACCAAGCTTGGTGGCCACATAACAAATCCTGATATCGCCACAGAGCACTTCTCTCCTCAGCCACACAATTTTATTGGATATAAAGTCTACATATTTGCAGCAGAAGTATTCAGCCATTCATTTTGGATTAGATTCTGTTCATCTTCTCTCCCAAGAGAGTAGTGAAAACGGGAGCAAAGATTTACAGAGAAGTTCAAACTTTTTGTATATCCGTTTAACTTCTCACCGGAGTAATGTTATAATACCCGATTTAATTCTTGTATATTTATAGGGGCATTATAATCGTTACCCGATAATTAAATCCTAGTACAAACAAAAGTTAGATCATTGTATAGGATTTGATTTGTAAATCTTTGTAGTAGTTAGGAACTTTGTTGTTCTTAGATTGAAACCAGTTAATTTATTTACCGTAGTGTAGCAACACCCCTCGCGGATTTATATATGAATATATACTTCCTTGAATATCTTGCGTTCCTCGTTTTATATTACCAAACACTATTCTTCTCAAGAACACGGAACCACTAACCGAGTACTAAATCTATATCCGCTAAAGATTCGAAATAATTTTTAATTTAGTGATTATCGTATTCAACCCCCCTCTATGATAATTCGGGACCTAACAATTGGTATCAGAGCTTACTGATTGATAAACAAATCAAGATCCTTAAAAAAAATTTATTTTATTAATTTTTCATTTACATAAATTTATTTGGTAAATTTGATTTAGAAAATTTATTTTATAAATTTGATTTAGAAAATTTATTTTATAAATTTAATTTAAATAAGTTTATTATGAACTTAATTTAAATAAATTTATTTTATAAATTTAACTAAATTAATTTACTATTTAAATTTTAGTAAATAAAAGTTTTTAATTTAAATTTATTTTCGGGTGTATTTGGCTGCCAGATTTGATCATTTCAGTTTAGTTTTTTGCTGCCATTTTGTTGGTTGTTTTGTTCGAAAATAACACTGTGTGCAGTGAATTATCAAAGAATTGCCAGGTTTGGTTTTGAAGACAGTAGCTGCCATTTCTATTGTTTACACAAACAAAACAATAGGGAACAAACGAGGTAGTAAAGCAAATCTCCACCCGCGGTATTAAAGAGTAAAGGAGTGGCTTGTGGAGGTACACGCACAGGCCAACGATATAATAAAAAAAAAGGGAGAGTGCTCACGCGCATAAAAGGAATGGTGGGTACAAATGCTGCCGAGCACGCGCAATCCGCGAGTGGCTCACACGTGCATTAATCTCCTGGTTTGTATGCCGCGTACGCAGCACACAACTCACTCCTGCCTGCCTTGTGTTTGTTCGAAAGAGGAGCACATGTTTATGATCTACTCGAGTCGCCACAGCTAGGCGTCAATAGATCGGATCTGGATCGGATCGTCCTTGATCCATATCCTAATCCATTTAATTTTACTGGATTCGGATCCGAATCGGATTTTTCTCGGATTTTTAATAGTCCGATCCATATCCGGATCCGTTAGGATCCCGGATCATGGACCGGAACTCCGATCTATTAATATTTATACTAGGACTGAGTCACTGCATTTTCACTAATTATGAGCATTGCAGGTGACTGGTTTGAACCCTTGGATAGAAATAAGGCTCTTATTATTCTTATACCCAAGTATATGTATATAATTATAGAACAATGACCTAAAATACAAGTGCTAAAGACTGAAATACCCGAGTACAATTAAAGTAAACTACTATCTATGTCTATGTGACTTGCAGAGTGATAAAATGTTAACAAAAAATAATATAAATATATTATATATTTTATATATAATTTATTATATATATGTAAATAAATAAATATATATTTATGAAATATAATAAATTATCAGGATCGGATCATTAACGGATCTGATCGGCCTAAATCCATATCCGATACTTATTGGATCGGATCGTTACCGGATCGGATATTTTTCGGATCATATTTTTTTAAAAGTGATCCATATCCGCTCCATTAGCCTTCAGATCAGACCGGATTTCTGATCCATTGACAACCCTAGCCACAACCCTCCACTCTACTAGTCGTCGCACAAACAGAATGTAGTCGTCACACACAAATAAAAACGGCACAAAGACGACGCACATAATGAAGAGAGGTCACCACAGAACTCTATTGCGACCTGTACTCCTCTGTAGAAAACTGGGTCACTTAAATATTTTTGTTGCCCCTAATTTTTTTTCTGATTTATTTATTTTTTCTATAAAATTTAAATTTCTTTTCTTTAATTTAAATTTTTCTGAGATAATATTTTACGTTTTATTTAATTTTTAAGAAAATTCGAAATTCTTGAAAATTAGATTTTATGTAAATATTTATTTTTGATTAATTTATTTTCTAAGAAAATTAAAAATATTGGAAATTTAAATTTCTGTTAAATATTAAATTATGGGTACTCAAGATATTGGTAGACTCGGGATTCCTCCGGGCCTTTACAGTTAATTTAAATCTTTCGAAGAAAACGTAGACCATGTGCTATTCAGACGGAAAATTCCCGAATACGAAAATTGAAGATAATGATTTTCTTACTCCAATGAAAATGATTTTAATACCTACAGACGAAAATTGTGGAACTTCCTCAAAGGCTTACTCCATAGGATACCACTGGGTTTTTAGACGTAGGGAATGAATGAAATTTCTACGGGTACAAATTTTCTCGGAGATTTTAAGACAACTCTATGATTCCAGATTATACAGTCACATAGTGGTTTGTACCAATGCTACATTTATCCGGGAATCAATGAGATCATACAGGCAGGAATTGTGGAGGTCAGAGAGAATAGTGGGGACAAACAAACATCTCAGTTACATACAGTATAGTTGGAACCTCAGGACAGAATGTATAGCTGAATCAAAGGAAGCTCAGGTAGAATTACTTGAGGGACTGGACGTCAGGGCAGTGTTTCATATGTCAGGGTAGTTTGGTCGCATTGGATTTAGATAGAGTACATAAGCTATATCCAAGGATCAAGCCTATCTATTCTGAAGCAGAGATTCTTACAGATTCAGTTCAAGAGGTGGTTACAGACTGAGGTTGGAACATTAACAAGATTTGATAGCTACAGGTTTGACAAACAATATGTGTCAAGTAATATCAGGGGTTTTACTACAGCAGAACAAGAAGCTTGACAAACAAGGACGAGTAGGGATTCAGTTGAAGAGCTGAGACAAAGGTGGAATGTTTTCTTAGGGAAGCAGCCAGTCAAAACTTATAGTGCACGGGAAAGAGTTGGGATGGATCAGATGACGAGAATCATGAATATCTTATTTTCATAGCAATCTCTGAAGATGATCCAACTCACATATCTCAGATTTCAATTTCTTGAACCACTGCAATATTTCGTTTTCAAAATTCAATGCATGATAAGATCTTAGGGTTTGAATGTTTAACACTCGCACAAGCATGAGAGCATCACACATAGATAATGCTGAACTGGTTCACTAGAATATTTTTCTCGTAACTAGGATTGATGTTTAACTTGTGCATGCTACTTTAGATGATCTTAAATATGTGTTTGAATATTTGGTGAACATGATTAATTGCTTTAGTGAGGTATATATTTTTCAGAATATAAGACCTTTGTTTATGCTTATCTCCTGTATCCTATTACAATGTGATTTATCCATTTAATCTGAAGTGTTTGTTAAGATGTATTAATTTACAATTGGATTGAGATAGCTAGGTGAGATTCATCATCATGATTGGACTAGATAGAATTAGTGACTTATTTGTTAATTCTGTTTGTTCCATATCATGCCTATATTGCTTAATTCTTATGTGTCATATTTTTGAATGAATGCCATGTATTCCTATTTCAATGCTTGCTTATTTTTATGCCATGAATGCATCTTGTAGTACTTGCATTAATTGTAGAAAGCATGTTTAGGATTTCAATAGGGCAAAGACTGCTAGTCCTCCTTATGTAAGGTTGGAATTATTTTGCTCCTAGCCTAGAGACAATTTTATCAAGGGTATCAAAATGGAGAAAATGATCAGTCAAAGATAAGAATTAGCATAATAAGGTTGTAGCTGTTGTTATCTCTGATTATAATAAAATCTCTAATCCACCTGGACCCAAACTGATAAATTGGGTACCAAGAAATGTTAATCCATTTGTGAGTACAGGACATAACAGGTTAATTGATTCATATGTATTCTTGGTAATTCATACTCAAGGCATATGATAAAAAAAAAGCCTCACAATCAAATGTGATTAAGAAAAGCTATTCCGTCAATAATCTTTGGAGATGACAACAAAGGTTTTCATCACGGGACAAGTTATGAAGAAAAAGGAATGTCATCATGGACTCAACAATTGCAATCACTGATAATAATTAATCATTGGAGTCATTGATAACAATTGAAGCAACTTCCTTGCTGGAGAATCAAGGCACAAATCCTCTTATCAGACACTTCTGCATCAAAAAACAAAATGTCAATTCAATGAAGGATTAGTGTCTCATCTGAAGCAGAAAGATTGAAAAGCTTGCTCTTCTTAGAGTAAGGAAAGGATATGCTCGTGACTAGACTATCAGGAAAGGTGAAGTCAATGGTTTCTACTATAAAGCTTCATCTGACAAGAGTTTAGTTATGGCATTAGAAGCTCTCATCCTTGAACATCAACTCAAGGAACTCTTTTATAAAAGGGGGTTTAGTCAGATGACTGCCTCATATGGAATTCAGAAGATGATAAATGTGAGGCATGTCAGAAAGAGGAGTCAAAGACAACATCACATCAAAGCAAAGATATACCCTAGTAATGGTGGATGACTACTCTTATTAAATAAAGTTGTTGTTCGTGCGTTCTCAAGACAAGACATCACAGATGGTGATTGATAATATCAGAAGTTCAAGCTGGAAGCAACTGTAAAAGAAATGATCTGGTGATCAGATAATGGGACTGAATTTAAGAAGCAGTTCTGATTAATATCTGTAACCTCAAGAATATTTTGAGACATATTCAGCACTGAGAGCTCCGTGTCAGAATGGAGTGGTACAAAGGAAGAACCAGAACTTGATTAAAGCTACAAGGGAAATATCAAGCTAATTAAGACTTTCTAAATACCAAAGGGCTGGAGCAGTCAAAATAGTTTACAACAAGTAAGATCAAGCCTTGATCAAGGTGTATACATGAAGACCACTAATGAGTCAATGGCCAACAGAAGCAAACACTAGATAACTTGAAAGTGTTTGGAGAGAATGTTCTACAAAAGCAAACAATAAAATGTTTTTAGTTGTTTGAAGATCTTGGCATTTACAGCTAAGACTTGTAAGGATATTCTTCATGGCTACTCAGTGGAGTTTACAATCTACAGGGCATTTGTGATTGATCAACAGAAGATGATTAAAAGTCTAAGTGCACAGTTCAACAACTCCATGCTCCAAGCTGTTAAAGGAGAAATTTATGGTATTGATGATTCATATCCAAGCAGTGGAATGGCAGTATATAACATAACTCATTATTTCAATGAAGCCAGTCAACAAGGGTAAGGATTTTCAGGTAATCCCGGCAACAGCTTAGGGGGAGCATAAGAAGGATCAACTAGTCAGACACTACACCACATTGAAAATCAGAGGACACTACAATAACATATCTGCTGAGACAAAGGGTTTGATGTCAATATTATTCCCAGAGTCTAGTTCTTAAGTGATCCAGATGGTGGAGTAATGATTAGCAGGGCTACTGAGTAAGAATAATTATTTCTCTAGTTTTCTATCTGAAAAAGAAGCTGAGAAAGTTACAGAAGCTCTGATGGATCCGGATTGATTGGGTGATTGCAAAATAAGATGAACTCAATCAGTCAGCAAGCAGTTTATAGGGAAGCTGGTATCCAAACCAAGTGACAATATTGTAATTGGTACAAGGATAACCAGAAGTCAAACTGGATGACAATGGCATTGTTACGAGGGACAAGGCCAAACTGGATGCTATGTTATTATCAGGAAGCAGTATCTAACAGTTAGCACCAGTGACGAGACTTGAGGATATTACGACATATCAGGCACCTGATGCACATTACACTTGGAATTGGACTCTAGTAGATGTGTACAAGTGCACTCCTGGTTGGTGAGTCAAAAGAGGAAGTCAATGCAAAACAGTTCATGGACTTTGCAGTTGCAGATATATTGGACTATGCATGTCTCTTCTTCACAATCTCACTTCAGATTGGTATAAACTAGTATACTACTCAAGTAATCGTCAAGGACATGGTATGGCACTCTAACTAAAGTTACAGTTTAATATGAACTAGTAGAGTCGTCATATTAATAACTCTCTTATCACTAGGCATAAACATATTATTTTATATGTGTAGTGATATAATGATAATGTTATATGTTGGTCTACTAACAAAGACTTGTGCAAGATTATTGGTTAAGTAATTGCAGAGTAGGTATGGAGGAGCGTGTTGGAAAGGTTGCAATTCTTTTTGGGATTACTTTAAGCAAGCCATTAGAATAATTCTTTTAGGATCTCAAGCAAGCCAAAAGAACAATTCTTTTAGGAGCACAAGTAAACCAAAAGAATGATGGAAATACAAGTAAGTTAAGGATCTTTTGAAGATGCAAAATTTGGAAGATTCAGAACATGCCAAGACTACTTACCAACAGAAACCACTAAAGCTTGATCAGTGTAACTCAGGTAAAAAGACAAGTTGTAGAGGTATGACAAGCTCACTCTTTTACTCAAATGCTAATAGACAACATATAATGTTCTCAAGATGCCAAAGTGCAAGGTTCCAAGTGGATCCTAGAGAATCCAATCTTATAGCTATTAACAAGATTATTAGATATCTTAAGGGACTACCAACTCTTGGAGTAAAGTACCCTAAAGATATTATGCTTAACATGTTTGGCTATATAGATACAGATTATGCAGGTTGTAAGAAAGACAGGAGAAGCATCTCTAAATCTGTAAACCTAATTGACAGGAGAAGCATCTGAGGAAGCTGTCAACTTCGTGGAAGAAGATTGATTTCTTGTTATGATAAGAAACAACCTCAAATCCTACAACTCTGTGGACACTCTATGACAAGGCACCTTCACACCAGGTATCATTATTTCGAGAGCATGTCTTTTAGTCAAAGAGTCACTTGCAGAAACACTTATTAGATCACTTGTTAAAGTTAATTTTCAAGTCTGGTTTGTAAGTGTGTGATATCATTCATTGCATATTAGTTGGAAATCCCATTTGTGAGGAATTCTTCATATAAGTTCACAAGTATTAAATCTTCAATATTTAAAGGACTTGTGAATTTATCAGTAATCCAGTACCTCGTACTTAGTGCTAATATCTTGATTATCATGATTACAATGTCATATACAATTGTGGTAGTTAAGTATTATAGCATTAAATTTGAATACTATTTTAATTGATTTAAATTATGACTATAGATAATTCCATTCTATATCAGTCTCATAATTTAAATTATATTAAAATAATATGTAGCATAGTTATTTGTATTGTGTACGAATAATTGTGGTACTTTTAGTATTAGTGATATTATTTAGAATTTTTGTTCTAAGTAATCAATGCTTATTTCTAAAATCACTGATATTGAAAGTTGAAGTATTTTCTAAGATTATGTATATAAAACTCTCAATATTTTTTATGCTTAGAAAGTATTTCTAAAATTACTAATTATCCAGAGAGTGATTGCCATGTATATAAGTCATATATCCTATTGGTGATTATTCAAATATAATTATGAAAATATTTAAGTGCTAATATCTAACTAATAGATATTTAGTATTTATTTATTTAGTATTTATTTTGGGTAATTTGGATTATGGAAATTGAAGAAATTCAATGATTTTATTTGCTCCCTAATTCAAACTAACTTAAAATAAATGAGCAACATGATTGATTATAACTAAATTTGTTAACGATTGATATCTAGTATATTAATTGCAACTAAACTGTTATAGGTTAATTGTGAGGTTTTGGTTCTAGTGAATTTAGCAATTTTTACATCTCAACAATTCACTGAATCAGAATCATGATTGTAGCATGATTAGTTGTGTGCTAATTTCTTGACTTATATCAGTTAATGATATTTAGTTAAGAGTTTAACTATGAACTAATTATGAAGTATTAGTATTTGTGACATTACTTAGAACTCCTCTAAGTAATCAATGCTTATCTTCAGTCACTTATACTAATATAAAAAGTGTAGAAATTTTTCTTAAGTACAACTATGGTTAAAATGTTTGATTGCTTTATTAGAAGTAACCAGATGTTGTCAAGTTAGAATAATTTTTACACTTATTTGCAAATTCCTAAACACTTTGATAATAGATGCAATACCCAATGGATCAAAGTATATGGAACTTAGAATATCTTTCTAAGAATGCAAACAAGACAATGTTGGTTAATGTTGCTTTATATATCGAACCAATATTGTTTGAGATATTACAGTTGTTAGGAATTAACAATTGTATGATATATGAAATTGAATGCTGATGTCTTTTTGATAGATAATTGGTATTTAATTCATTGATATCTTATTTTAATATTTAAAATAGGATGCAACATAATTATTGGTATCCAAAGTACTTGACAAGTATCAGACAATGGTATATTGTTAATATTTTGTTGCAGATAATTGTGAGATTTTAAGTTCTAGTGAATTTATATGAGTTGTTATATCTGAAAGATTCACTAGAATTTGAAATCAGCAGCATAGTCAGTCTTATTAAGGTTATTTATCAATAAAAACTTTTGTTGATTATAATCTTATAAAGATAGATCATGGAGCTTTTGACATGAATGAGAATCGCTTAGGCTTTACCCTAAGTGATCAATGATTTTACAAAAACTCATTCATATTGGAAAACAAAATCTTTCTTTCTCTTCTTAATACTGCTAGGTCATCAGTCTGTGTCTTATCAAATCATTTATCTTTTTAGGCATTAAAACAGACTTGTGCACTCGAACAGTTTTAGGAGAAAATTAAACTTATTTCTACATTGGTGATTTCTTATTGCATTAAAATCTTTTTGAAATCACTATTGTACATCATTTCTCTCAAAGATTAAATGCATAATTTTCATTCATTATAGATCTTAAATGCATTTTATCTCTATATTTCCATATCTTCTGTGATACAGGTTCAGCCTCCAATGGCCTTCTTTCATTGATAGTCATGAGGTTGAAAACCCACAACTTCTATCCCAAACTGTAAAGACAAACACAGAAACAGAATCAACCAACACACTTTTACCCCTAAAATGAAGTACGAATGAGTGTGAGGGAGAAAGTGCCTTAGTGCACCACATAAGGAAGGTTCTGAAGTCAACCCAGCAGCTCTGTCTCCTACAAATACGAGTAGTATTTAAACCGAGGCAACTGCTATCCCCCATACATCTTCTCAAAAAGATGTAATGGATGAAAAGGCATAAAACAATTACTAGATTCATCCTTTTAACAGGGTGCATCTATTGAAATTTGCCTGTCGGCCAAGGTATCCGATGTAGTGTCACCACCTCAAACATAAGCAATTCTTGATGCACAAGGAAAGGTTACACACACAAAGGATGAGTTGACGGAAATAAGAGTTTCAACCATTTTAAGGTCAGATTCGATTTTTCAAGGTTCTTTAAAGGACCAGAAGCCTTTACAGGTGTTAGGAGGGGATACTGATCCAATAGCCATATGTCAGTGGTCAGTGTCTACGTCCCCAGGCTTATATCCCCTGGATGCATCTGCGGATAGTGGATCTGACATAGGTGCAGATCGGTAACTTGTTGACAATGATTCAGATATTACCTGATGAGTCACAAGGAAATGTCTTCACAGACATTAAAAGAAAACTTTGATCTTCATGCTAAATTCTTTGGATCATTGTTTACCTTCCCAGAGTTTAAATCTGGAACCCTCAAAGGGAAACTAGCAACTTGTAGACTATAACTCAGATTCATCTGACGAGTCTAACAAGGATGGGGATTTGTGAACTCCCATTGCACCATCGGTGACCTCCTAAAGGATGGCTAAGGTAATTCTCCTTTCAGGTACAGCTGAATTTTGGAGCTATGAGAGGAGTGATACACTTGTGAGAATGAGTGTAAACACGAGTGGAGAGAAGAGTGAAACACATGTGAGGTATACGAAATAGAATCACATACTCATAGTGAGGAAGAAAGAGAACTACCATATCCCATTCCCTATCCCTAAACATGGTTCTTGATACTTCGGGTCTCGAATCTGTTTATGATTGGAACCTAACTCTTAGGGACCTAACATTTACAGATTGGATTAAAATACTTCGAGAACTAACAAATTGGGAGCTAACAATTGGTAACAATTGGTGATCTCACATTTGGGAGGTATAAGGAGTTGGGAAGATTGGTGAACATGATGATCAACAGTGAAGTCATTCTTGCAGCATTTAACAGGACATGGTTGATCAGACTATGACTTGTTATTTCTTTTCCAACCAAGTGAAATATGAGAACTTCTTCAGACAAAAGCATACATTCCTTCTCTAGGGGGAGATAAAAGCTTATATAATAGTTTGGAGGATCCCTCAACTAAGGGGGAGAAATAGCAGGGAGGAGGAAAAAGGTAAAGCACATGTACACTACAACACACCATTGTTGTTTATAACTACGGATCCTATTGTACGGGAGAGGTGGTAAAACACAAGGTGATTTCCTAGTAATCAGAAGACGTGGTTTGGTTCATCACTATTCTTCATAAGAGGAGAAGCTATTTTTCAAAATGGGAGTACCATTAGTTCTTATCTGCGGATCCTATTGTACGGGAGAGGTATTAGACGAAGGTGATCTCCTTTAAGCAGTTGATTCTCATAGGGGGAGAAGCAAGAGAGATATGCGCTTCTCAACAGGAAATGTAGTTGTACAAAAGAAGCTGCTGATGATTACTTCAAAATTGAGAAGTGTTATCTAGCAGAGATTTGAAGAACTAAGGAAATGAAGATGAAACTACTTGAAGATCAGTTCAGTGCTAGAGAAACAAGCATCTTTCATTTCAGTTACTCATGAAATCTGGAAATGCAGTATTTGATCCATAAAACCAATAGCATTATTTACAAGCCCTGGTACTTTACTTTTTCTAGTTGTTAGTTGAGTTATCCTCTCTATTTAATTTGTTTGTTAGGTTTAACAATCAAATAGGGGGAGATTGTTGGTGAGACTGTGTAGCTGTATGAACAGTTACGTGATAACTCAACACAATAACAATACTAGAACAAGACAGGTTAATAATACTACGTCTACACAATAAATCAGGAAGAATGAAGATAAGGCAAATACAAAGAATCAGGAGATTAGAAGAAGGCCTGAAGTCTGTCTACAGGTCACTGAAAGAAGTTCATTAATATGATCATGCCTCAGTGAAGAACAAAGGTTAAAGACTTTCATGGTTTCAGAAATGTTGAAGTATCAGTATACAAGTGCTATCGGAAGATTTCAGTGTATTGGCATTGATTGAAGATAGACAGTGTTTGAAGCATAGGAATCTGAAGAATTGAAGACAGGGTATAGACAGAGGTTAATGAAGACGTTGTCAAAAGTACCATAAAGGATTCCATTAAAAGTACAGTTGTTTATTGACAGTCAATATCTGAAGCGATAAAGTTGTTGCAAGCTTAACAATTTAATTAAGGCCATAATACGAAGACCTGAATCGGGGTTAGTCGTCTGTGAACCAGACCAATTGCACTAGGCGTTAACAGCTCGTGAAAGGAATCTGAGTATTATTTATAGAAGAATTGTTAAGTTGCGGAACGTACTTGGATTGAACATTTATGTGTTAAAGTACGAGAAGAGGTGCGCGGGGTATACAGCTAAACAACTCAGGGGACTGGCGAAGCTCAAAGTTTAATTGGTAAATTAAATTAATTTATTTAGTGGATTTTAATATAATTTATTTACTAAACTTAAAATGATTTATTTTATAAACTTTAAATAAGTTTATTTTATAAATCTAAATTAGTTTATTTATATAAGTTATATTTAAGTTAATTTTATAAATTAATTTAGTTACAATTTAAAGTAAAAGAAAAGAAAAAGAAAATAGAAAAAGAAAACAAAAAAAAAGAAAGAAAGAAAAGAAAAACAAAAATAAAAGAAAAACATAAAGAAAAAGGAAATATAAAAAAAGGAAAAACAAAAAAAAACAAAAACAACATAAAAGAACAAAAGGATAAACAAACAAACGTTTGTTTAAGTTTTGGTTTATAAAAGAGAAGTACATATACATGTACCAGTGAATGAATTGAGTCGCCATAGAGAGTTCCCCCCTTGGTCGCCACAAAACCATGCAGTATTTTGTTAATATTGTGCTTGTCCTGGTCGCCACACATGAATAGATAATAAACAAAGATTGGTCGCCACAGAACAAATCCTGCTGTCGCCACAGAGCACTTCTCTCCTCAGCCACACAATTTTATTGGATATAAAGTCTACACATTTGCAGCAGAAGTATTCAGCCATTCATTTTGGATTAAATTCTGTTCATCTTCTCTCCTAAGAGAGTAGTGAAAATGGCAGCAAAGATTTATAGAGAAGCTCAAGCTTTTTGTATATCCATTTAACTTCTCACCGGAGTAACGTTATAATGCCCGATTTAATTTTTGTATATTCATAGGGGCATTATAATCATTGCCCGGTAATTAAATCCTAGTACAACAAAATCTAGATCATTGTATAGGATTTGATTTGTAAATCTTTGTAGTAGCTAGGAACTTTGTTCTTAGATTGTAGCCGGTTAATTTATTTACCGAAGTGTAGCAACACCCCTCGCGGATTTATATATGAATATATACTTCCCCGAATATCTTGCGTTACTCGTTTTATATTCCCAAACACTATTCTCCTCAAGAACATGGAACCACTAACCGAGCACTAAATCTATATCCGCTAAACATTCATAAGAATTTTTAATTTAGTGATTATCGTATTCAACCCCCCTTCTACGATAATCCGGGACCTAACAGTTATAAATGACATGTCAACAGAGTTATATTACTTGCGTGTTACATTTAAATCTCTCATTAAAGAAAACATAAAAATTAAAGAGAATAATTTATTTTTGAGTGAAAGAAACACTGTGTTACAAACTCAATTTGTTTAGTTTGAGAAACAGAAAATATAGTGTAGAATTGCTAAGGAAGAACTGACTGAATCTTTAAAGAAAGAGAAGATTTTAAGAAAGCAGCTTGAACGAGAGCAAGAGGTAATCAAGGCCCGGAAGTCATCAAGAGTTGTTCATACCCAAATTGCTAAAGTTCAAGGTATAGAATTATTCAGTGAAGAAGCCTGGAAAAAGGGCAAGGAGAAACTGGATCTTAGTTTGATAAAAGGACTTTCAACAGATGTGGATTCAATGGATAATGAAGATTATTCGTCGAAAGATAAAAGGAATTATTCGTTGAAAGATAAAGAACCACATCCGTCGAATAAGAGAAAACCAACTAGCAAAGCTAAGATATCCAAACTCAATGAGAAATATGGTTCAGTTTCCAAGAACTTTGTTACAGGTGAATCAAGTCAAGTCAAGGAAAGCAAAAGAGTTAATGTGGGGCATTTCAATAAAGCAACTGAGTGACAGATTGGAGAAAATTGAGGTCAAGGCAGATTCCAAAAGGAAAAATAACAGGAATAAGAATGTAGGAATTAACAAATATAACAACTACATACCTGATAAATATGCACCTAGAAAAATCTGTGTTAAGTGAGGTAGTGTTAATCATTTGTCTGTTAACTGCAAATCTGTTATACCTGTACCCATGTCTGCACCTCCCTCATTTCCCAACATTCCCACAATGCCTATGAATGTTATGCCTGCACAAAATTTGAATGCACAATTTGCTAATATTCCATTTGCACAAAATCCTTACTATGCTGCATTCAGTATGCCTTAAATGCCATTTAGCATGCCATACTCGAATAACATGGTTGCAAATAATATGCCATTTTATGTTAATCAACTTGTGCATGATAATTCTGCAATTATGAATGGTTTTCAAATCCCTACTCTAATGACCAAGGTTGAATCTCAATTACCTAAGTCAAATGAGGACAAGCCTAAGAAACCTAAAAAGAAGGCTAACAAGGCAGGACCCAAGGAAACTTGGGTACCAAAATCAACTTGATTTGGTTTTGATGTGTGCAGGGAAATAGAAAGAATGTTTGATATTTGGATAGTGGTTGCTCAAGGAACATGATTGGAGATTCTACCTTGCTCACTGAATTCAAGGAGAAAGCTGGCCCAAGTTTCACTTTTGGAGATAAAAGCAAAGGGTATAATGTGGGATATGGATTGATTTATAAAGATAATGTCATCATTGAAGAAGTTGCTCTAGTGGATGGACTTAAACACAATATTTTGAGTGTCAGCCAGCTTTGTGACAAAGGAAACTCAGTAACATTCAATTCAGAAGCCTGTGTTGTTACAGATAAAAAGAACAACAAATTGGTTCTCACTGGAGTGAGAAAAGGGAATATGTATCTAGCTGACTTCAACTCATCAAGTGCAAATTCTATTACTTGTCTTTTTATCAAAGCAAGTCAGGATAAAAGTTGGCTATGGCACAAGAAACTGTCCCATCTGAACTTCAAGACTGTGAATGAAATAGTCAGGAAAGATCTTGTAAGAGGAATTCCTCAAGTTGAGTCCTCAAAGGATGGACTGTGTGATGCCTGTCAGAAAGGAAATCAAATCAAGACATCATTCAAAAAGAAGCTTGAATCTACAATTAAGGAACCACTACAACTATTACACATGGACTTGTTTGGACCAGTCAATGTGTTGTCAATCTCAAAGAAAACATATTGCCTAGTGATTGTGGATGATTTCTCAAAGTTCTCTTGGACATATTTCCTAAAATCTAAAGATGAAGCTAGTGAAATCATTATCAATCATATAAGGCAAATCAATAATTATCGTGATCTCAAAGTTAGAAGAATCAGGAGTGACAATGGAACTTAGTTCAAGAATTCTGTAATGAGGTTGTTTTGTGAAGAAAATGGGATCATGCATGAGTTTTTAGCAACAAGGACTCCATAACAAAATGGAGTGGTTGAAAGAAAGAATAGATCTCTTATTGAAGATGCAAGAACAATGCTAGAAGAATCAAAGTTACCAACTTATTTTTGGGCAGAAGCTGTAAATATTACATGCTACACTCAGAATATTTCTTTGGTCAATCAGGAAAAATGCATGACTCATTATCAATTATTCAAGAACAGGAAGCCAACACTAAACTTTCTACATGTCTTTGGCAGTAAATACTATATTCTAAGGAATCAAACTGAGCTGCATAGAAAGTTTGATGCCAAAGTAGATGAAGGTATTTTTGTTGGATATGCAGTTGGAAAAGCATATAGAGTCTACAATCTCATAACCAACATTGTTATGGAATCTGTACATTTTGTGTGTGATGATAAGAAGATTGAAGGACTGCAAGATAAAAGTTTCCATGAAAGTCTCAAATTTGACAATGTTGAGATGAACTGTGATGATAGTGATAATGAAAGTGATCAGAAAATGATCTCTAAGGATAATGCAGAAAAGTCAGCAACAAATGAAGCACATAATTCTATATCCGTCGAGAGACAAGGTGCATCATCTGTTGAAAGAGAAACTGCATTATCCGTCGAAAGGCAAATTTCAACATCCGTTGATCCCACAATAGAAGTTGAAAGTCAAAATAGATCACACATAGAAAAGACCCCAACTTCAAGTCAAAGATCCACAAACTCAGGAGGGGTTTCTTCTAATTAAAACTCAGTCACACATCAAGACAACTTTAAGGCCTCTTCATCTAAAGCTAATCTACCACAACGGAAAAAATGGACTAGAGATCACCCATTTGAGCTAATTATTGGTGATGCAACTTCAAGAGTGAAAACTAGGAAAGCAACTCAAGAAGAATGTCTATACAACAGCTTCCTATCTCAGGAAGAGCCAAAGAAGGTAGAAGAAGCTTTGTTAGATCCTGATTGGGTTTTAGCTACGCAGGAAGAGCTAAACCAATTTGAAAGGAATAAGGTTTGGAAGCTGGTACCAAAACCTAAAGGCAAGAATCCTATTGACACCAAATAGGTATTCAGAAACAAGATGGATGAAAATGGCATAGTAGTCAGGAACAAAGTTAAATTGGTTACTAAAGGCTATTTTCAACAAGAAGGGATAGATTTTGATGAAACCTTTGCTCCTGTTGCAAGACTTGAAGCCATCAGAATCTTTATAGCCTATGCAGCCCATGCCAATTTCAAGGTCTATCAAATGGATGTTAAAAGTGCATTTCTGAATGGAGATTTGGAGGAGGAAATCTATGTCAGTCAGCCTCCTAGTTTTGAAGACCCCAACTTTCCTGATTATGTCTACTATATTTTGAAAGCACTTTATGGCTTGAAGCAAGCACCTAGAGCCTGGTATGACACTTTGTCAAATTTTCTTTTAATCATTTCACAAGAGGTAGTGTTGAAAAAAATCTTTTCTTTGGAATGTTAATGGCTCTAGTATACTTGTTCAGACTTATGTAGATGATTTTATATTTGGCTCTACAGATGAGAAACTTTGCAAAAGCTTTGCCAAACTAATGCAAAACATATATGAGATGAGCATGATGGGAGACCTAACTTACTTTCTTGGTTTACAAGTTAAGCAAGTTAGTGATAGAATATTCATTAGTCAAACCAAATATATTTATGATCTTTTAAAAAAGTTTGACTTAATGGATTGCACATCTGCAAAAACTCCCATGGCCACTGCCACTAAACTTAAATTGAACACTACTGAAAAGTCTGTTGACATTTCAAGCTATAGAGGCATGGTTGGCTCACTTTTATATTTAACAGCTAGTAGGCCAGATATAATATTTGCTACTTATCTTTGTGCTAGATTTCAAGTTGATCCTAGAGAATCTCATTTAATAGCGATTAAGAGAATTTTCAGATATCTCAAACGAACACCAAAACTTGGCATTTGGTATCCTAGAGATTACGGTTTTGATCTAATTGGTTATTCAGATACAGATTATGCAGGTTGTAAAATTGATAGAAAAAGTACAACAGGAACCTGTCAATTTCTCGGAAACAAGCTAGTGTCTCGGTTTAGTAAGAAATAAAATTTAGTCTCCACTTTTACAGCCGAGGCTGAATCTATTGCTGCTGGTAGTTGTTGTGCAAAGATTCTTTGGATGAAAGATCAGTTATTGGATTATGGTCTACATGTGGACAAAATACCAATTTTCTGTGACAACACAAGTTCCATTGCTATTACTGAATATCATGTGCAGCATTCAAGGACCAAGAACATTGACATCAAGTACCACTTCATTCGAGAACATGTCATGAATGGTACTGTAGAACTTTATTTTGTTCCAAGTGGGAAGCAACTTGCAGACATCTTTACCAAGCCACTTGATGAGTGTACCTTTACTAGGTTGGTAAGTGAGTTAGGTATGCTTAATTATTCCTAAATTCTTTTAATGTCTAAGCAACTTTTAATGCAGCCAGAAACAAATTTGATTTGTCCTAAAAAGATGAAATTTTAGCTAAGTCAAAATTTACATCTCGACAGATGTTCATTATCCATTAAAAATTAATATACGTTGAATTTTATTATCTGTTGAAAATCAAATATTTTTCTGGGTACTTTTTATCTCGACGGATATCTGTTTAATCTATTTCCTTTGAATTGCTTTAATTATAGCCGTTAATTCTATTCCTTATATGTCGAATTTACTTACAATATGTAAGTATATTTTGATGGATAATCTCTAGAATTTATACAGTTTATTTTATTTTTTAAACGACTATTTTAAGCAAATTTCATTGGGTACTTTATTGTACTTTTTAATTTTTACTTTTTATTTTTGAGAAAGTATAAAAGTCCCCTTTCATTTTCCATTTTACCTTTATCTTTCTCAAAGAAATTTTACTCTCTTCGTCTCCAAAGCAAAAACCCCTTTTCTCTAAAAGTGCTCTCAATCACAACAATGGAACTAGTAGTCAAAATCATGTCCCAGTCTGGATTTGTGTATGAAAAGAACAACTTCGTAGCACTGGTGAACAAAGATATTGTTGCTTCTGAGGACTATCACAAGATGATGGACTTCATTCAAAGTTGCAAACAAAGCTATGCGATGCTTGAATCTCCAGTAATCTACTGTGAAGTTGTGGAGGAGGTTTGGACTACTGCAGTGTATAACCCTAAATATAAGACCATTTCCTTCTCTCTCAAAGGTAATGACTATTGCATTAACTGTGATGAAATTCAAGCATACTTTCATTTACCTGAAAACAACACACTTGTTCCACACACATACACATATGTGAGCACCATGCTTGTGTCTATGGGTTATTCTCTAAATCCTACCAAATTCGGTGAGGTTAGGAGAATGGGCCTTAGAAAAGAGTGGAGCTTCCTCTATGACTCTTTTATTAAAGCATTTTTAGGAAAGATTAGCAATTTTAATGTAGTTCGTTACTCTATGATCAACATGCTTTACATGCTTTTAAGTGACACGTACTTCAATTTCAGTAGTTCTCTCATGTATGAACTAGGGTATAAGTTAGGAGACATTAAGAAGAGGTCTAAGAACATATACTGTAATATCCAGGATATTGCGTATAATTATTTTTATCAATAAATGATTATTATGTGATTATTATGTGTTTTTGCGTGAATTATTTGACGATTGATGTTGTTATGCGGATGTTGATATGTGGTAAAGTATAAGTATGTTAATTTTATTATGTCCAACATAAAATACAGATAATTAAGGTATTTTTCTGGTAATTTTTGGAGTATTATATGATTTTATATTGATTTATGAATTTATTAATTATTTTCCATAATAATTACAAAATTATTTTATAAAGCCGGGAATCGTCCGACTTCAACCATTTTTACATTTTTACAACCCGAAACTTTTCAGAAAACTTCTTCCTAACCTAATATGGTAATTCCGGACATTTTCCATGTTTTAACTTTTTCAATCCGGATTACGGTTAGACCCGTGCGCGACCCAACGTAAGATTTTCGATACGATAATCATTTTGGTGAATCAACAAAACCCGTATTCTCCAAAGACGGGATATTATTATGTTATTTTCATATAAAGTGTTTTATAAGAAGCCCGGTTTGGATAATTATCCAATACATGTATCAAATCGGATCGTTTTTACAGTTACTTAGTGGCTAAACAACTAATTTATCGATCCAAAACTATCCAACTCGAACCAATATTCCATAAATATAATTTTATTCGTATAATCATAATCAATCAGTAGAAATATAGAATTTACAGAGAAAAACCCTAAAAATGTTGCATTCTTCATAATCAAACGCACAAACGAAGGCGTTATCGAACTCTGATTCAAACGTGCAATATATCAAATCGAAGATCTCGAAAAACTCTTTCTGAATCCACCATCTGTTCAAGTACAGAAATAAAGGTATTTTTTTATTTAATTATTTTATTTCAAATTAATTTAAGATTAAATTATGAAAATTTATTCTTGATGTTGTTGATATGATTTGATGATTCCATCGTGTAGATAATATTTTTCTGGTCATTTTGGTATTTATATGACTAATTTGGAGTTCAATAATGTGTAGAAAATTATGTTTGATCTTCGAATTAATCAAATTAGGGTTTATAGCTATGAATATTTGCAATTGGATTTGAGCGTTTTTGTTTGGCTGAATCTGGGTTGAAATAAAGTACACCATCATGTAGATCGTGTAAAAACGGGTTAACTCATATATTTGAATGTATTATTTGATTCTGGAATTGACCTCGCCGGAAAATGAGGCGAACGGTGGCGTCGGAGTTTTAATCGACAGTTGTAGACGATATAAGGATCTTTTGCTATAATTAATCAAAGATATGGGCTTCTGGAGTTCAGGGGAACAAACCCTGTAAATTTAACGTGTTTCTGGGCATTTTCCAGCCACCAGAAAACCTCCATGGCTTTCAAGGGAACAAACCCCGTAAATTTAACATATTTCTGGGCATTTTCCAGCCACCGGAAAACCTCCATGGCGGCAGCCATGGATTTCGGCCGGCGAATCGCCAGAAACGATGACCGGGGGTGCAAAAATACAGTTTAGCCCCAGGTGTTTTCCCTGGTTTACATATTTAATACCCAGGTTTTAAAAACTTATAAAAACAGGATTGCTGTTTACTTTATTTTAAAAATGATATTTTTATTATTTTAAAAATCAAAAAAATTGTTTATTTAATTATTTTAAATTCAGAAAATTGTTTTAATTATTTATTTATTCAAAAATAAATCGAAATAATTTTATTAGATAATTTTAATTAGTTTTTAATTAGTTTTTAATTAATTAATTAATTTATTATTAATTGATTAATTATTTAATAACTTATTAATCAATTTTAATTGATTTAATAATTAGTGTTAATTATTTATTTTTGATTTAAAAATTCTGAAAAATAGTTTCGGGATTTTAAATATTATCTTAAATTATTTTCAAGGCTCGATAATTATTGTAAAATTATTTTAAAGCCATATTCGAGTATTCGAACCCTGTTATTTAATTATAAATTGATTCAGAGACCCATTTTAATTCCGAAAAATATTCAAAAATTCGTATTAAATATCTGGAAAATCATTTTGACCCCGAATCTTCTTTGAAAAATTATTTTAATCGAATATCTTGCGTGCTATGTGCTACGTGCTATTTGATTGATGTGTTATATGCCTACGTGGTTAATGTTTGACTGTTTTAGTCATAACTTTCAATCCGTAAATCGGATTTGGGTGAAACGAAGGGTAGATAAAAGCTTATGACGTCTATGTGAAGATTATAATGATATGAGATTGAGTATTGATAGATACTTGTGATGCCTAGAAGAGTAAGCGAGGCATAGAAAAGAAAGCCAGTGATCAGTAAATAGAACTGAAGTGTAGAAAAAGAAAGCAAGTGATCGATGAATAGAAGCACGGCATAGAAGAAGAAGGAAAGTGATGGAAAAGAAAAAGTGTGAGATGGTACAAGTAAAGTTGGAAATCATCGGTGATAAGGCAAGTACTTCTGAACCTTCTTCAAGATATATTGCAAATATTTTCAAACTTTCTCATAACATGTTACTAGTATTCAAAATAAATCCTATTTTATATTGCAAGCCCTTTAAACTATTCAACCTTGAACCCTGATTCTTATTGATCTTGAGCCATAAGCCTTATTCTTCATAAACCATTGATTTTTGAATTCTCAGATACGAGCCAGACACATACGATACTACTCCATAAATACATATCTACCACATACTGATTTCTGATATTGAATTGCTTGACATACCAACCCTTATTCCTTGTTTTACAGAAGACCAATCCTTGGAACCCTTGAAACCTTGGTCTTCTACTTTTTGATTCTTTCCTTGATTGAAAGCCCATCTTTTTGAATTCCTTGTTATACCTTCATGGTATTGTGAATCACCCTATGCTTCAAGATAAATGTTGTTTATGATTTAGTTTATTGAATTTCATTGGTTATCATATTAAAATGTTTTAGAATTGGATGGTTTTATAAATATGGACCAGATTCATGGTCGGACCAGATTCGTGGTCATAATAGGCCAATGCGTGCCTTGGATCCAGTATATAGAGCAAAGCTGGGATCCTTGCTCGGGGTTAGTGCGTGACTGATCAACAACCTAACCTTGGTTTTCAAAATGAAAATTGAATATCCAATTCTAATCATTGCTTATTCATAAACTTGATTCTTCTGAATCATTTCAATTGGTCGTTGTTTAACCTCAATTGTTGCTATTATGACTTGCTGAGCTAGTTAGCTCATTCTTGCAAACCTATTTATGTTTTCAACAGTTGAAAAGGAAATTTGTTGGTAACGAGGATTCTCAGTCCAATGTGCGAGCTAGGATTCCAGGTTAAGTTGGATCGAGCTTGCAGGAGCTTTATATTGTAGTTGAGTTATGAAAGATTGTAAGAACAATGTCATTATCAATTGTAAGTTGAAGTAGTTGGGATTTGGTACGATGTAATAAAAGTTAAGGTTGTAGCTTGTTTTCATACTTTAACCTATTGCGATATGTGGTTGTGTAAAGAAGGGTCAATGCATATAATATTTTATATACAGGTTTATATATTATGTGTGTGTGTTGTGAGCCCCAAACTTCTGACCCGGGTTTGGAGGGCGTTACAGTTTTGGCATCAGAGCCACAGGTTTTAATTCACTGAAACAAGCCTAGATGGTCGGGAATGGATAGAAGGTTAGGATTAGGATTAGGAAATAGAAAGATAGAACGTCGAGAGGTTGAATGCGACTGTATAATAGGTTTTGGTATTATTCGCGATGAGATTCGAGATTCTTATCTAGCGACACAATTTTCAGGTAGCGACGAAGGCAGATTCTTTTATCCCGGGATCGTCTGATCATTCAGAGCCTTCTATTGGAGGACCATCATATGATTCACTCCCTACACTTCCATCGGTGCTAGCCATATTACCTCCTGTTGTGACGGTTGCACCAAAGCGAGTTATCCCATCCCCTGATGCGAGACTACCTATTCGAGAATCCCCCACACGCTAATTTTGGTTCTACCGGATATTCCACTGTGAGTGCATCTTTTTCTTTATACCCTACACCTTGTTCTATACCATCAGTTTAAAACCCGTTTTATGAAAAAACAGCACCTATGAGGATGGATTCAAGAGTTACAACATATAGTGAGTATATGAGATATTAAAGAAGGTGAGAAGAAACCCAGAGAGAGGATTCTTATATTCCCAAAAATAACTGCTATCAGGATATATAGAGCTACTAGTAAGTATACCACCCATGATTATCTTGTGAAGTGAGATAGATGGATTTTAAAGGAGTTTGAGAAGATGAGAAGATCAAGAGTTTTCTTGGAATTAGGTGATGATGTTATGATCAATCCTGATACGTATGGTGGTAATGTGATGTGATATTAGTCGACCTTGTTTTATAAAATGGATTTAATGAATACCTGGACAGACTTGTTATACCTAGTAATCGTAAGAGATGATGATGGGAATGTTACCGGTATGAAAGACTAGAAGTGAAGTTACGAATTAAATAATACGCCACGGTAATTGGAATTTCGTCGACCAATTAAGGTAAAATGGACCCAACGAGGGATAGAGGATATACAGAAATGAATGAGCTTTTATCTGATTGTGTTCCCATTTTGATACTTTGTAATGGTTAAAAAGAACGACAACCAACTCATATAGTAATGACGACCAGGTGTATGATTTTCAAAATTTTAAACCAGTTTTTAAAAGAGATTTTCCTAACAATTTTTTTTCTAAAAATCCTTTGAACAAAATAAGTTTTAAAAACTTGGTTGTCCATTTACTACTTGAATTTCTCGATTGTTATAATATTTGGATTACCTAGAAGAATTCTGGTTCTAGAAGTTAGTATGGTTCATTTAGAAGACCAAGTGGACCCACTATTACAGAAAAGATTTGATTGTTTCTAACAGAAGAGTGCAAATCTTGCTTGATAAGTTTAGATGACAGAACCGATGTACGGAGAAACTATTCAACCAATTTTTGAGACTATTAGAGTTCAAATGGTACGTCGATTTACAAGAAGCCGACTATATCAAAGAAGATTGAGAAATTTCCAGACTTTGCTAAAGGAAGAAAGATGTTAACAAAAGAGGTGATATGTTGAACGATCAACAGCATATGCGAAATTTGAAGTTATGATTGTAAATCTCGTAAGACTGCAAATATAGTCGAATTATAAACATGGAAGCGCGACGCTAAAGATACAAGACCTAGTATAGGGGAATTTATTCTAATGATTGATTAAGAAGGCATATCAGAGAACTTTCTAAGGTTAATACATGACTAGGATTGGAATATATTGATTGAATCAGCGTTGAAGCTGTAAATAGATGAAATATGGATGGCGACCAATGTTATCATTCTTTTCTATAATACCATTCGTTCTTATGAATCTTGAATAAAGTATGAACTTCGTTCATAATCAGCTCTACGAGGTGATAAGAAAATTATTGTATTCCTTTCAAAATCATTTTTCCCTTAAGTCTTATTTTCTGATTGAGACAAACAGTGTTATGGTGTGATGCTTTGTCGAAATGACAAAGAGTCTGGTGGGACGCCACCTAATCATATACAGTATACCATATAGTATGAAAGACTGGCCATCTTGAGTACAAATATGGTTGTCTCATTCATATCTAAATTATTATTCCTTCTTTATTCTTCAATCAAGATTTGTTAATTCATGAATTCTTCCAATTATTTCCTTGTACTCTTATTCTTTACAAAAGGTTTCCTATCAGAATTATATACACAAATTCCTTCTTGTGTAAGGTCTATTCTTTGAAGTTTCTAAAAACAAGTGATAAGAACCCGCGTAGCAGATGGAGTTATGTGAAAAGTGTGGATAATTGCAAGCTGATAAATGGTGGACATTTACGTGCAGAGAAGAACCATTATGCTGATAACAGGATTGTTGCGAGGATATCAAATCAAAGGCGGAAATTTGTATACATGATACGTTACAAGTATGAGATTTTGGCATGAATTGGAGTAGTTGGCGAATCATATGAGGTAAATTAACCATAGAAATCAGAGAGTAAGGCTGCGTATATCGGATAAGGAAAATGATTGATTGGACAACGGAAGTGAATGAAGAAATTCCTAATAATACCCAGATAATCGATGAAGCATACCTCAATTATATGGGAGATATTTGTCATGAAGATTCAAGATCGAAGAAATTCTAGTTACGAATAAACTTTGAGTGTGTTCATCAAGGAATGGTTAGGCTTTCTTACTCAAGTAAGTGAGTTATGGTAAATGTGATGCTTATAACTGCATCAGCAAAGAAGGTTCAGTATGGAAGGACATAAGTGGAGATGAAGATATGGTGGGTTAACTGCAACAATTTTTAAGAAATGATGCTTTAAAACCAAAGAAATTCTTTCACAAGATTATGAGAGTGTTGGTTGAGACCATGTGTGGGTTTTCAGAAGTTGAACAAGTGAACTAATAAAAATAAGTGTATATTGTCAAGGATAGACGAATTGTTAATGAGAGAGCTTGAATTGAAAAATGAACTAGAAGAATTTTAGATTAATTTGTAATTGTACTCAGTAGTGATATCCTGTTATAATCAGAAGATATGAGAAAATGTATGGTATAATAAGAATGGTTCATTATAATCTTAAGTTGGACTAAAAATATGGGTTTACTAGTTAGTATTATATGTGATGGTGAAATGGTGAGTTAGAAGGTGGCAGTTGATTGGTACACTTGTGGATTGATTGTTGGTTATTTGATTGATTGTTGGCGTCGACTTGAATCCGACTGGTAATCAATAATATAAAGGAGATTCTGCCTAAATTTTCGGAAAATACCCTACTTTTAAAGATAGAAAGTATAATTCCGTGTGTTATTGATATTCCTGTTGATACTCAAAATAATTGTGATCTCGGTTCTAGAAAGAGGTTGTTACATCCAATCCGACTATATATAATTGGTCTTTGGTTTCATTTAGCTAGTCATCACTTGGTGCAATTGATCAACTAAGTAAGTTAATTGGTTAATTTTACCAATTAATGGTCAGTTAGATGGAAATCGATTCCAATTAGATTAAGTCAAATTTTGATGTGACTCTCAATCTGAAATCAAAGCAATGAGGAATTTGGAGAAGGTAAGGACACCAATAGAATTCAGAAATTGTTGTAAATGTGTGAGGCTTTACTTGGATGAATATGCCCCTTATAATGGATAAGAGAAATAAAAAGTTATTTGTATGGACAAGTGAGAAGAATGTTTTCAAGAACTAAAGATTTAAGATAGAGCGAAGAGAAGGAAGGAAAGGAAGAAGGAAGGTGGAATAAAGAAGAGATTAATAACTACACCAATAAGGAATTTATTAGACAGTCAAAGAGATTTTATCATCTACAACAAAGATTTATCAAAGGACTTCATATTTCTAAATTGTTTTGATAATCATATAATAAATGAATTACCAAGAATTTTTGTTTCGGATAAAGTATGAGATACAGTCTTAACTCATTTTCTGATAAATGTTGATACTTAAGTTGTTGTTAAAGATCGAAAATGGTATTAATATAGATGATTAATGTTTACTTCAGAATGAGATATAGTGAGCATCAAAGTTCGTATTAATATCTAATTTGATATGAGATCAAAATGAGTATTAATATCAAGAGTTCGATTTTGAATGAGTTCTGAGAATGAAGAACGGAAATAGATAAGAAAGTGGAATCAAAAGGATGATAAAGAAACTTTATAAGATTCCATGATATAGGTAAGATAAGGGTAATATGAAGGACAAAAGTAAGGTGAAAAATTTAGGAAACATTGGTAAAATTGAGATAGGGAATGCATCCCAGGAGTACGAACAAGTACCGAGGGCTAAAAGAAGATATCTAGAGACCAGACATGAAGAGGAAATGGGGGGCATGTAAATAAATGTTATACCTACCCAAGAGTTAAGGCGGGACATCAAAGACTAGATGGATACATTTCGCCAAGAGACGCTGTAGTGGAGTTACGTGAGAACCAAAGGTGAGGAAAGCGTTAATTACAATATTATTCATAGGTTATTCAAACATAATCATTCTCATTTATTAATAAACAGTTTATCCAATAAGTGGGTTAGTTGCTGGTTGAAGAAATGGTGGTACGTCATCAGATCTAAAAACTAATTGTAGATGATCAATATTGTCTGATTTGAGATTTGACGGGAGTATTCAGAATTCGATAAATTATATCGAACCAGAATAGTATATACCACTCCTAGATGAATGGGCATTAGATAAGGCAGAACTAAAAGATAAGAATCTGGCTACGATAACTCAAGGGATTCAAGCTACTCTGAGAATATGATATGAGACATAGATGTCAAAGAAGATGTTCTGATGGTATGGAACAAAGAAAGAATAAACGTTATATGTGACTAGACATCAAGGAAAGCATTGTGGTTAGTTTCGTATGAGAACTTCATAGAACCAAAATAAATGATAAGATGGGTTAAAATATGCTGGTAATGCTTCCAGACTAGTGTATTCTCTTCAAAGTAGTAAGAGATTTTCGCTCAACAAATATACTCGATTATGATTCAAGGAAAATAAGATATGGTGATAAGTTTGTGTGTCAATCACATTCAGTCGAGATTTTTCTCATTAATTTTTAATTTTGGAATAAATTCAAAAACTTTAGAAATTGAATATGCCCTGGTTTCAATATATCATTCGTATATAGAAAAAGAAGATTAAAGGAACGATTAAAGAGCTTCGAATGCGATTGGAAGCGATTACAAATCAGGTTAATTGAACGAAGAAACATGTGGGAAGGAGATTCAACAACCAATAAACTATTGGAAACGTTCATGAGCACGAATTACTAGAATTAGTAAGAAAAAATAATTAGTATGCATTATGCTGGTCCTTTTGAGATAGTAAAATAGTCAGGATATGTGTAAGTAAGTTGGCTTCACCGCCACACGTTTAGCAGATTCATAAGGTATTTATATGTGTATACTCAGGAAGAGTAATGATAGGGATAAATAAATCATGATTGTGTAATTAAATATTACATTAATTATACATGATTTGAGCTACTAGGCCAATAAGAAGATGTATGACATTCAGACCTAAAAGGTTAACACATTGATCAGGCCTGATGGACCAGATCAGGCCTGATAGAACAAAGAAGGCCCAAAAACCCTGAATATTAATTAATTTCGTAATTAATTAATAAGGGAAAAATCAGCTATTGAGAAGAGTCCCAATAAGGACATAAATCCTTGCAGATTAGCCTCTAAGGGACCTAGAAGGATAAGGAATCAGTTTTCTACTATTTAGGGCTCCAAAGTCCATTCTAATTCTGAGACTTGGCTACCAAGTCTCCTATACCAAGTCCAATTCAAGGACCACCAACATCTATATAAGGGGTCTCATCCCACAAATCAGAACTACATTTTTTGACTTGATCCTTGGCAATCAGCAAGGTACGTAGGCATCTTGTTAAGGCAGATTGAGTCACAAAACACAAGAGCAGTCAAATCGAGCCTCGAAGCTCACGTTCATTAAGTAATAAATACAGCAGTTATATACCTTAGTTCTTAATCCATAACATTTGGCGCCGTCTGTGGGGACGCACAACAACAACCATGGCGAGAACACGGAGAACAATAAGAGATCTTGAGGAAGGAACACCATCGAGGAAAACCCAAGTGATTTCGTCAACCGTGGAGGTACCTCCTCATTCAACTTATGCAGTCACCCAAGGAGAAGCCCAGATAGGGGTAACTGAATCTCAGCCACAAAGGATGATTCCCTCGGCTATTCAAGGTACGAATCCCCAAGTTCAATAACTATATGCACCTGTGAATTCTCGACCCATTGGGTACGAGTATTCAACTGTTGTGACTACTAACCCCCCTTATGGCATGCCCCTTTACCCTGAGGTTGGAGGAAGTGGACATGCTGGACGGAGTGAAGCACGAGGGAGATCTCCCCCAATATACGAGGTTTGGCTCCTATCCCTGAGGATCAGGAATTTTCTGGTCCTTACACTGAGAGAGACTCCGAATCTTT
Source organism: Apium graveolens (assembly GCF_009905375.1). Classification (NCBI taxonomy): domain Eukaryota; kingdom Viridiplantae; phylum Streptophyta; class Magnoliopsida; order Apiales; family Apiaceae; genus Apium; species Apium graveolens. The sequence goes on from NC_133652.1 coordinate 213,351,495, forward strand.
GGATGATGAAGTAGCCCCAAGAAGGAGACGTGCTGGCAAAGAGCCGATGGCTGATGGTAGCCAACGTCCTAGAAGCACCCAAAGGACGAATCCCCAAGAAGTGCAGGAAATGATCAGGGCTCACGAGGCAGAGATTCAAAGGCTGAGGGGCGACTTGGAGGCGCACCAGACCACCAGACCCCCACTACCTACTAGGGGTAGAAATCTTCCTCATATCATAGACCTGGATGGTCCAATACAGAGAAGGGCTGATCCAAGCAATCTTCTTCCCCTTAGAGATCCTGATGATCCTACTCCGCCCTTCACTGAAGAAATAATGAATGCCCATATCTCAAGGAAGTTCAAGATGCCAACTATCAAAACTTATGATGGCACGGGGGATCCCGCTAATCATGTTAGGACATTCTCTAATGCACTGCTGTTGCAGCCCGTGAATGATGTTATTAAGTGTCGAGCCTTTCCTCAAACCCTGTCGGGTATGGCTCAAAGGTGGTATAGTCATTTTCCCCAAACTCTATTGGGTCGTTCAGAGAATTAAGTCAGGCTTTTATTAAGCAGTTCATCAGCGGGAGAGTGCATGAGAAAAGTTCAGCATCTCTTATGAGCATTGTGCAGGGAACAAAGGAATCCTTGAGAGACTACCTGAATCGTTTCATAAAGGAGGCTTAAAAAGTCCTGGACCTTGATGATAAGGTAGCCATGATAGCAATGTAACAAGGAACTAGGGATGAGTTCTTCAAGATGTCCTTGGCCAAGCGCCCCCCTGAAAGCATGTTGTAGCTCCAAGATAGGGCCGGGAAGTACATCAAGGTGGAAGAGAGCATGAGGAAGACCGTAGTGAGTAATGAGCCCACTGGAGGCAAGAAGCGGAAAACTGACCTGGAATATATCGCTAAGGACAAGTATCTTAGAACTGAGCAAAATCCTGAATCAACTCCCAAGAGAGGAGGACCTGGACAAAAATTTACTGAGTATGCTAAGCTGAATGCTCCAAGGAGCCAAATTTTAATGGAAATCGAGAAAGATCGAGATATTTGCTGGCCTAAGCCCTTGAAGGCCGACCCAGCCAAGTTAGACAAGAGCAAGTATTGTAGATTTCACAAGGATGTTGGTCATGACACTGATGAGTGTAGGCAACTGAAATATGAAATTGAGTTCCTTATTAGAAAAGGGAGGTTGAACAAGTACACTGGAGATAAAGGGGATAGGAATAATAATGGAAGAAAGAACTTTGAAGATCGTAGGAGGGACCAAGACGATCAGGGGCGGAATCCCCAGCCTAGAGGACCGGTGATAAATACAATCTTCGGAGGACCACGACCCCGAGGGCCTGTGATAAACACAATTTTTGGAGGACCAACTGCTGCTGGGTTATCCAAGAACTCCAGGAAAGCATATGCCCGAGAAGTTATGCATATTGTTGGGGAAGCCCCGAAGAGGGCCAGGATAGGAGTAACAATGTCTTTTGATGATTCTGATTTGGAGGGTGTGAAATTTTCCCATGATGACCCATTGGTTATAACCCCGATAATAGGGAACAACCCAGTGAGAAGGGTCCTTGTGGATAATGGTGCTTCAGTGGATATCTTTCTCCATGACACCTTTTTGAGGATGGGATATAACGACTCCCAATTGACCCCAACCGACATGCCGATATATGGATTTGTAGGAGTAGAGTGCCCCGTAGAAGGGATAATCAAGTTGCCAACAACCATAGGACATGAACCAAGGCAAGAAACTCACATGTTGGACTTCGTGGTGGTGAAGGCTAGTTCGACTTACAACACTATCATGGGAAGAACAGGGATACACGCCTTCAAGGCAGTCGCTTCTTCCTACCATTCAGTTATGAAGTTTCCCATCCGCGATGGGATCGGAGAAGAGAGAGGAGATCAAAAAATGGCTAGAAGCTGTTATATGGCCTCTTTGAGGGCAAATGGAGTTGGGGGGCAGGTTCTTCCTATTGAAGATCTGGATATCCGAGAGAATGATGAGAAAAGAGGAAATCTAGCAAAAGACTTGGTTTCAATTCCTTTAGCCCCCGAAGATCCTGAGAAGGTGACTTTTATTGGAGCCACGCTCGAGGAGCCCCTTAGAGGGAAGTTGGTGAAAATTTTGCAAGAAAATAGTGACGTATTTGCATGGTCAGCAGTTGATATGCCAGGCATAGACCCGGAACTGATTACTCACAAGCTGAATGTGGACCCAATTCGGAAGACAGTGAAACAAAAGAAAAGAAGTTTTGCTCCAGAAAGGTAAGAAGCTATAAAACAGGAAGTGGATAAGCTCTTAGAGGCTGGTTTCATTGAGGAGATTCAATTTTCGGAGTGTTTAGCAAACCCTGTAATGGTGAAGAAGGCCAATGGAAAAAGAAGGATGTGTGTGGACTTCACTGATCTAAATGATGCATGTCCTAAGGACTGTTTCCCGTTACCAAGGATCGATACTTTGATAAATGCCACTGCTGGGCATGAGATGCTGAGCTTCATAGATGGATTTAGTAGATACAATTAGATCAAGATGCATAAGGATGACATTCTAAAGGTATTATTCATCACTGACTTTGGTTTTTATTGTTATCTTGTTATGGCATTTGGTCTCAAGAATGCAGGTGCCACCTATTAAAGGTTGGTAAATAAAATTTTTAAGGATCTTACTGGCAAGACTATGGAAGTCTATGTTGATGACATGTTAGTCAAGAGTCTAGTAAAGACTGATCATATAACCCATTTGAGGGAAGCTTTCGAGGTCCTGAGGTACCACAAGATGATGTTAAATCCTACGAAGTGTGCTTTCGGAGTAGGATCTGGAAAATTTTTGGGATTGATGGTCTCCAAGAGAGGGATCGAGGCCAACCCCGATAAAATAAAGGCAATCCTGGACATGGAGTCACCAAAAACTGTCAAAGATGTTCAGAAGCTCACAGGAAGGGTTGCTGCGCTGGGATGATTCATCTCCAATTCAGAAGCTCACAGGAAGGGTTGTCGTTCTTCAAGTCCTTAAAGAAGCTCAAAGATTTTCAATGGAGTGAGAAAAGCCAAAAGGCATTTGAGGAATTGAAGAAATATATGGCTCAAGCCCCGTTGTTGGCCAAGCCAGTTTTGAATGAGGTTCTATACTTGTACTTGGCCGTTTCAGAAAATGCCTTGAGCGCTGTGTTGGTTAAGGAGGAACTGAAAATCCAGAAACCCGTATACTATGTCAGCAAAATTCTGCATAGAGCTGAATTGAATTATTCAACCATTGAGAAGTTTGCTTTAGCTCTGGTAATGGCTTCAAGAAAGTTACGTCCTTACTTTCAGGCTCATCAAATTGAGGTTCTAACAAATCAACCCTTGAGAAATATAATCCATAGTCCTAAGGCTATAGTGGGAGACTGATCAAATGGGCAATAGAGCTAGGAGAATTCGACATCAAATATAAGCCTCGAATGGTGATAAAAGCCCATGCATTGGCTGACTTCGTGGTGGAATGTACCATACCCAACCAAGAAGTCGGGGGGCAGGAAGATACCATACCTCAACACAAGGAAGTTGATAAGGAGGACAAAGAAAAGGCTGATAAGGAGAAAGAATACCGGGTTCTCTATTTTGATGGAGCATCAAAAACAAATTCAAGTGGAGCAGGTTTGGTTTTATAAAGCCCTAATGCGTTCTTAATTGAATATGCCATGAAGTTAGACTTCCCAACCACAAACAATGAGGCAAAATATGAAGCTTTGATAGCTGGTCTTGGCTTAGCAGGGACACTTAGAGTGAAGAACTTAAAAGTCTGTGGAGACTCGAAGCTGGTCATATCCCAGGTGAAGGGAGAGTTTAAGGCAAGGGATGATACGATGGCTAAGTATATCCGCCTAGTAAGGACCGTGATGACCCAATTAGATAGAAGCCATGTTGAGCACATTCCAAGGAAGGAAAATGCTAAGGCAGATGCATTATCAAAGTTTGTTTCATCTGAGATAGAGGAAAGTTCAGGAAGTGTGTACTTCCGCGTCCTGAAGACACGAAGCATTGATGTTAAGCTTGTAGCTCCTATAGGTCTGGGGACTTCATTGATAGATCCCATTAAGGCTCATATTCAAACCAGTTGGTTGCCGAACGATGCTACTGAAGCACAAAAATTGGCTGTTCGAGCACTAAGATACTTTTTGATAGATGGAATTATGTATAAAAGATCTTTCGTGGTTCCCTACTTAAGGTGTCTCAGGCCCGATGAGGCACGCTTGGCTCTTGAAGAAGTACATGAAGGCATATGTGGGCAACACTTGGGGGGCAGGGCCTTAGCTCATAAGATAACCCGCTTAGGCTTCTATTGGCCAGAAATGATGGCTGATGCCAAAGAATATGTGAAAAAGTGTGACCGCTGTCAGAAGCACGTACCCGTCGTTAGACAACCCCCCGAGATGCTGACCTCCATCAACTCGCCCATCCCCTTTTCTATGTGGGGAATGGATATACTGGGGCCTTTCCCCATGGCCACGGCACAAAGGAAGTTTCTGATTGTAGCCATTGATTGTTTTACTAAGTGGATTGAAGCCAAGCCTTTGGCCAAAATCACAACTAAGCAAGTTGCACAATTCCTGTGGGAAAATATCATGTGCTGGTATAGAATTCCCTGCATCCTAGTCACTGACAATGAAACACAATTCAACAATGAGGAATTCAAGAAGTATTGTGAGGAGAATGAAATTGAGTTGCGATTCACCTCTGTGGATCACCCGCAAGCCAATGGGCATGTGAAAGTGGCGAATCGAATAATCCTGGATGGACTAAAGAAGAGGATCGAGAAGTCAAGGTATAACTGGGTGGATGAAATACTCCCAATACTATGGGCCTATAGGACTACCTGTAGAGTCACGACTGGAACAACTCCCTTCATGTTAGCATATGGTGCAGAAGCAGTTGTTCCTGTAGAGATATCACATTCCTCCCCCAGGATTCAAGCTTTCAATGCTGAGGAAAATGAAGAAGGGTAAAGGTTAGCCCTGGATCTAATTGATGAAGTACGAGATGAGGCACATGTGAAGATAGTGGAATATCAGAAAAAAGCTTCGTTCTACTACAACCTAAGGGTTAAAGAAAGGTTCTTCAAATAAGGTGACTTAGTCTTGAGGAAAGTGGAAGCTTCTGGTGTAGGGCAGAAAGGGAAACTTGCCCCAAATTGGGAAGGGCCATACAAAGTCAAGAGCGTTCACGGTAGAGGAACCTACAAGCTGGAGACTATGGATGGTTTTGAAGTCCCGAGAACTTGGCATGCCCAAAAATTGAAGGTTTACTATGTGCAAAACAGTTAAAGCACGATTCTCACTTGTCAGAGTGACAAGTAGGTTTAAAAGCACCTTGAAGCTTTGCTTGCTTAGGATTTTTTATATAGAAGATATGTTTAGATTTTATCAGGGTTGAACCCATCTCATGTAAGGTATCAAGAATACCAAGTTATAATAAAAAGCATTCGGCTTATTCTGGCCTATTAAATCGATGCATTGAGAAGGATAAAACCAAGTTATAAACTTGAGTTCAAAAACTCGGAAAAAACACGATGATACTTGGACAACACAAGTGAAAATAGTAAATTACAAAGTTTGATATTGTCTATATTGTCTATAAAAAGAGATACAAAGAACTTAGGCCTTAGAAGGCTCAGATTCTTCAGAACCACTATCTTAAGTCTCCTCGGACGTCTCTTCAGTCGGACCCTCGAAAGTCTCTTCAGAAGTCTCCGCAGAGGTTTCCTCGGAGCTACCTTCAGATGGCTTAGATGCCTTGGGGGATGCTGGTTTTGGAGGCTCTTCTACCCTGGCCTTCTTTATAACAGGCTCAGTCTCCTCATCAGAAGAAGATTCCTCCTCTTTAGAGCTGAATTCAAGCTCTTTCCTTTTTTGGCCTTGACCCTGGCTTTCTGATGGGCCATCCTTAATCAGATCAGCAAGTTTATCTGCAACGCCCCCTAGTGCTGGAACTCGCACAGGACAAGGGAAGGAAGATTGTTCAAGGACTTCTGGAAACTCATCCTGGATAGCCTCCACAATGGCGTCCCAGCCTTCCTTGTAGCTGACTGGATGTAGGCGGGCATCATGTTCCACCATTAAATCCTTGAATTCCTGAGTATCCATCCAGCCGTCAAAGGCTTTATCCTTTTGAACCTTGAGGATAACATTCTCAGCCCGGGCCATTTCCAGGTCAAAAGTTGATGAGGCGAGTTGGGCTTGAAAAGCCTCTATCCTCTGGTTGGCTTCCTCCAGCTTCTTGTTTGCATCCTCTAGGCCAACTTTCCAAGCCTTGGCTTGGTGAATTGCCCCTTGAAAATGGACATTCGCCGACAAGATACAAAGTGAAAGTGAGAAACGAGAAAAATTACGGCAAAAAGCTATGAATGCCAAAAGTAAAAGACGTACCGTCGCTAAAGCCTGAGCTTTGAAAAGCTCGTTAGCCTCCAAGTCCTGTTGAAGGACAAGGTCATGATAGTCTACAGGGGAAATGAAATGCATAGACCATTCCTTGGAAAGCACTGTATTGCCAATAATCGAATCCTTTCCCCGGATTCCCCAAGCGGGTTGGAAGAAAGCCCCTGGTTTTTGTTTAGTGCGTAAAGGTTGGCTGGGGCCTTCCTCGCCTTCTTCCTTCGCCTGGAGTAGGAACTCCGGGAAGCGATCCCGGAGGCACGGATCTTTGAAGACCTTTCCAGCACGCTTCATCCTGGTCGTTTCCAGGTCTTTAGGCTTTATAGCCTCCTCAATCTTCTCAGCCACTGCAACAAATAAGATAAGTGAGTTGAGAAATTAGCAAAGTAAAAGGTGGAAGAAACGAAGACAATTAGAGAAGGAAGAAAACATACTCTTTTTGGGAACGGGAGAAAGGCCACGTTCTACAAGAACGGTCTCCCTGATAAGATCCCAAGAGTGGGAAGTCCCATTATCTTGACTAATGAGGTTGAAAGCTCTGGTCTCCTCCTCAGACAAAACTATATCATTAGGGCTCCCATCTACGGCTAGCCCAAAAGACGAACGAAATTGGGTGCCCCAATCGCCACCCTCCCAAAGGACGTACAGAAAATCTTTCTTCCACCCCAAATTGTTGTCAGGGATGGACTTCCCATTCACAATGTGGGGAACGGTTGGGCGCTGGTTCAAAGAAAACCACCCAGAATTCTTGTCGGGACTGTTCTTAAACTGAAAAATCTTTCTAAAAACAGCAACCGAGGTAGGGACATTGTGCTTGGCGCATTGCGACAGGTAGCACAAAATCAACCTCCAAGAGTTTGGAGGGAGTTGGCAAGGGCTGATGCCCATATCAGCTAGCAAAATAGGGATAAATGGGTGAAAGGGGAGTCTGATACCTGCCCTTAGAGTGTCCCTGTAGACGCATAGTGCGTCCTTCCTCCATTGACAGGCCCTGTCGGTCGGACCCGCAAGAACCAGCTTGAAGGGCTTCTTGATTTTGAAATAAGCAGTCAACTTGTCCAGCTCCTTTGGATCCCGGAAGATACTGATATGGTCATGCGCATCTAGATGCGCGTCAGATGGGTACTCATCCCCTCGGATGTTGATCATATCAATCAAGGATGTGTACCTCGATCGAATAAGGAACTCACTAGACTTTTTGGCCACGTTCATCTTGGCCAAGCGTGTAATTCTCTTATCAGCCATCTGAAAAAAAGGCACAAAACAAGACAATTTTAAACACGAGCTAGGCAAAAACAAGTAAAAACGAGTAAAAGAAAAGAAGAGAAAGGTATTTTACCTGAAATGAAGGATTTGGGGCTCAAAAAACTCCGAACTACAATTATTTCTCCGAGATCTTTAAGAGAAGAAGAGAGAAAGAGAATTCAAAAATGAGAAAGTGAGGAGTGATTGACTCTACTCACTCCTTCATATAAGGAAGGAAACGAAGATGAAGGGACAAAAAGCCCAGAAAGTTGGAAGCCCAAAAGAAAAAAGCCCAGAATCTAGAATATTCCAGAATATTTTCGGGCATTCTAAATAATTCTAAAGGAAATTATAAATCGAGGCCCAAATCAAAGCCCAAATCCAATTAGGTTTTGGAAAATTAGAGGCCCAAATCCAATTAGGATTTAGAAGAATACAGGCCAAAGTCAAGGCATAAATCAAAGCCCAAACCCAATTAGGATTTGGAAAAAGTGAAGGCCCAAACAAGGCCCAATCCAAATTGAATTAGGAAGAAGCCCAATAAAGACCAGGGTTGAGGTCGAATTTGAGGTCGTGAATTCTATTCGAATTCTTTCGAACAGGTGCCCAAAAATTATTGGTAAAAAAGACCAGGATTGAGGTCGAATTTGAGGTCGTGAATTCTATTCGAATTCTTTCGAACACACACCCAAAAATTACGGTTAAAAAAGACCAGGATTGAGGTCGAAGTCCAGGTAAATAAGACCAGGATTGAGGTTGAATTCCTGAATCAAGCACAATATTTTTCGAGAACAAGGCCAGAAATTTTGACCAAAATCCAGGTCAAGGGTCCGACTAGGATCCTGGTCGAAATCCAGGTCGTAAATCCTAGTCGAAACCTTACGACCAGGAAACAAATAAGCACAAAAATTTTGACCAAAATCCAGGTCGAGGGTTCGACTAGGATCCTGGTCGAAATCCATGTCGTAAATCCTAGTCGAAACCTTACGACCAGGAAACAAAGGACATAGATTTCGACCAAAATCCAGGTCGAGGGTTCGACTAGGATCCTGGTCGAAATCCAGGTCGTGGATCCTAGTCGAAATCCTTCGACCAGGATTGAAAAGCTGCCCCAAAATTCGACTAGGATCTAGGTCGAAATTTCGACTAGGCACCTGGTCGAAAAAGGGGTGAAAGTTTAAAAATATTTGTGAAAAATTACAGAAAATTTGGAAAAATCTCGGAAATAAAGGGAAAATTCCTGAAAAATACCAGAAAATTCCTAAAAATAGGGAAAAGGTAAGAAAATAAAAAGGAAGTTTTTAAATGACCCTGAAGCCGCGTACAAGGCAAATCGTTGTAAACGTGTAGGTCACTCCACACTTTACGCAAAACGATACCCTGTAAGGGAATGAATGAACTTAACTTTTGCGAAATCTTATACGGTTTCCCAAAAGTTGGGGGGCAAATGATAGGGATAAATAAATCCTGATTGTATAATTGAATATTACGTTAATTATACATGATTTGAGCTACTAGGCCCAATAAGATGTATGACATTCAGACCAAAAAGGTTAACACATTGATCTGGCCTGATGGACCAGATCAGGCCTGATGGAATAAAGAATGCCCAAAAACCTTGAATATTAATTAATTTCGTAATTAATTAATAAGGAAAAAAATCAGCTATTGAGAAGAGTCCCAATAAGGACATAAATCCTTGCAGATTAGCCTCTAAGGGACCTAGAAGGATAAGGAATCAGTTTCCTACTATTTAGGGCTCCAAATTTCATTCTAATTCTGAGACTTGGCTACCAAGTCTCCTATACCAAGTCCAATTCAAGGACCACCAACATCTATATAAGGGGTCTCACCCCACAAATCAGAACTACGTTTTTTGACTTGATCCTTGGCAATCAGCAAGGTACGTAGGCATCTTGTTAAGGCATATTGAGTCACGAAATACAAGAGCAGTCAAATTGAGCCTCGAAGATCACGTTCATTAAGTAATAAATACAGCAGTTATATACCATAGTTCTTAATCCATAACAAGTAATTTAGCTCCATCATATATAAAATGGAGACATGAGTTAAGTTATATGAGGAACAGATAGAATATGATGTCAACAAGAGGCTGTTAAGTAATGAGTGATGCTGCGAGTAAAAGTTTATGAAAAGTTGTAATGTTGAGGAATCAACCTGAGAAAATGGAAGTGACATACTTGAATGTATCATTATCTGATCCTTAGTGTGATTCTGAGGACATATTCCTTTTAAGGGAGGAAGGATGTAATATCCAGGATATTGCGTGTAATTATTTTTATCAATAAATGATTATTATGTGATTATTATGTGATTTTTGGTGAATTATTTGACGATTGGTGTTGTTATGTGATAAAGTATAAGTATGTTAATTTTATTATGTCCAGAATAAAATACAGATAATTAAGGTATTTTTCTGGTAATTTTTGGAGTATTATATGATTTTATAGTGATTTATGAATTTATTAATTATTTTCTGAATAATTACAAAATTATTTTATAAAGTTGGGAATCGTCCGACTTCAACCGTTTTTACGTTTTTACAACCCGAAACTTTTCCAAAAACTCCTTCCTAACCTAATATGGTAATTCCGGACATTTTCCATGTTTTGACTTTTTCAATCCGGATTACGGTTTGACCCGTGCGCGGCCCGACGCAAGATTTTCGATACGATAATCATTTCGGTGAATCAACAAAACCCGTATTCTCGAAAGACGGGATATTATTACGTTATTTTCATATAAAGTGTTTTATCAGAAGCCCGATTTAGATAATTATCCAATACGTGTATCAAATCGGATCGTTTTTACAGTTCTTAGCGGCTAAGTAACTAATTTATCGATCCAAAATGATCCAACACGAACCAATATTCCATAAATATATATAGCCCTTTTATTATTTCATTTTATTCGTATAATCATAATCGATCAGTAGAAATAAAGAATTTACAAAGAAAAACCCTAAAAACGTCACGTTCTTCATAATCAAACGCACAAACGAAGGCGTTATTGAACTCCGATTTTAACGTGCAATACATCAAATCGAAGCTCTCTAAGAACTCTTTCTGAATCCACCATCTGTTCAAGTGCAGAAATCAAGGTATTTTTCTTATTTAATTATTTTATTTCAAATTAATTAAAGATTAAATTATGGAAATTTGTTCTTGATGTTGTTGATATGATTTGATGATTCCATCGTGTAGATAATATTTTTCTGGTCATTTTGGTATATTATATGACTAATTTGGAGTTCAATAACGTGCAGAAAATTATGTTTGATCTTCGAATTAATCAAATTAGGGTTTATAGCTATGAATGTTTACAATTGGATTTGGGCGTTTCTGTTTGGTTGAATCGGGATTGAAATAAAGTACACCATCATGTAGATTGTGTAAAAACGGGTTAGCTCATATATTTGAATGTATTATTTGATTCTGGATTTGACCTCGCCGGAAAATGAGGCGAACGGCGGCGTCGGAGTTTTATTCGACTGTTGCAGACGATTTAAGGATCTTTTGCTATAATTAATCGAAGATATGGGCTTCTGCAGTTCAGGGGAACAAACCCCGTGAATTTAACGTGTTTCTGGGCATTTTCCGGCCACCGGAAAACCTCCATGGAGACAGCCATGGAGTCCGGCCGGCGAATCGCCGGAAACGATGACCCGGGGTGCAAAAATGTAGTTTAGCCCCCGGTGTTTTCCCTGGTTTACATATTTAATACCCAGGTCTTAAAAACTTACAAAAACAGGATTTTTGTTTACTTTATTTAAAAATGATATTTTTATTATTTTAAAAATCAGAAAAATTGTTTATTTAATTATTTTAAATTCAGAAAATTGTTTTAATTATTTATTTAATTAAAAATAAATTGAAATTATTTTATTAGTTAATTTTAATTAGTTTTTAATTATTTTAATTAATCAATTATTTTATTATTAATTTATTAATTAATTGATTAATTATTAATTAATTTTAATTAATATAATAGTTAGATTTAATTATTTATTTTTGATTTAAAAATTCTGAAAAATAGTTTCGGGCTTTAAAATATTATCTTAAATTATTTTCAAGGCTCGATAATTATTGTAAAATTATTTTAAAGCCATATTCGAGTATTCGAACCTTGTTATTTAATTATAAATTGATTGAGAGACCCGTTTTAATTCCGAAAAATATTCACAAATTCGTATTAAATATCTGGAAAATTATTTTGACCCCGAATCTTCTTTGAAAAATTATTTTGATCGAATATCTTGCATGCTATGTGCTACGTGCTATCTGATTGATGTGTTATATCCCTACGTGGTTAATGTTTGACTGTTTTAGTCATAACTTTCAATCCGTAAATCAGATTTGGGTAGAACGAAGGGTAGATAAAAGCTTATGACGTCTATGTGACGATTAGAATAATATGAGATTGAGTATTGATAGATACTTGTAATGCCTAGCAGAGTAAGAGAGGCATAGAAAAGAAATCCAATGATCAATAAATAGAACTGAAGTGTAGAAAAAGAAAGCAAGTGATCGATGGATAAAAGCAGGGCATAGAAAAAGAGGGAAAGTGATGGAAAAGTAAAAGTGTGAGATGGTACAAGTAAAGTTGGAAATCATCGGTGATAAGGCAAGTACTTTTGAACCTTCTTCAAGATAAATTGCAAATATTTTCAAACTTTCTCATAACATGTTGTTAGTATTCAAAATAAATCATGTTTTATATTGCAAGCGCTTTAAACTATTCAACCTTGAACCCTGATTCTTATTGATATTGAGCCATAAAACTTATTCTTCATAAACCATTGATTGTTGAATTCTTAGATACGAGCCAGACACATACGATACTACTCCACAAATACATATCTACCACATACTGATTTCTGATATTAAATTGCTTGACATACCAACCTTTATTCCTTGTTTAACAGAAGACCAATCCTTGGAACCCTTAAACCCTTCGTCTTCTACTTTCTGATTCTTTCCTTGATTGAAAGCCCATCTTTTCGAATTCCTTGTTATACCTTCATGGTATTGTAAATTACCCTAAACTTCAAGATAAATGTTGTTTATGATTCAGTTTATTGAATTTCATTGGTTATCATATTAAATTGTTTTAGAATTGGATGGTTTTATAAATATAAACCAGATTCGTGGTCGGAATAGATTTGTGGTCATAATAGGCCAATGCGTACCTTGGATCCAGTATATAGAGCAAAGCTGGGAGCCTTGCTCGGGGTTAGTGTGTGACTGATCAGCAGCCTAACCATGGTTTTAAAATGAAAAGTGAATATCCATTTCTAATCATTACTTGTTCAGAAACTTGATTCTTATGAATTATTTCAACTGTTCATTGTTTAACCTCAGTTGTTGCTATTATGACTTTTTGAGCTAGTTAGCTCACTCTTGCAAACCTTTTTATGTTTTCAACAGTTGAAAAGGAAATTTGTTGGTAACGAGGATTCTCAGTCCAGTGTGCGAGCTAGGATTCCAGGTTAAGTTGGATCGAGCTAGGATGAGCTTTATATTATAGTTGAGTTATGCAAGATTGTAAGAACAATGTCATTATCAATTGTAAGTTGAACTAGTTGGGATTTGGTACGATGTAATAAAAGTTAAGGTTGTAGCTTGTTTTCATACTTTAACCTGTTAAGATCCGTGGTTGTGTGAAGAAGGGTTAATGCATATAATACTTTATATATAGATTTATATATTGTGTGTGTTGTGAGCCCAAACTTCTGACTCGGGTTTGGAGGGCGTTACAGATACCATGATAGGTTTATTATGATTCTAGCAAATCATGTGTCTAAGGACCTCTTAATTGAGAACCCAATAAATAAACTTGATTTTTGGGTCCAAGAAAAGAGGGTTCTTGCTGATCTTAACAGGAACAATCTCCATAGTGAGGTACCTCTCAACTACTTACCAATCATTGAGGCACCTCAGGTAAATGAGGTAAATATTTATGTCTCTACTATTTCCCAACATCAAGTTCCTTTGCAAACAACTGTGGATATGGCTTCTGTGTCAGTGACCAAACAGATGCCTACCCAAGCCACAAAATCCAAAATTTCAAAAACCAAGTCAAAGAAATCCCACTCTAGTTCCTTTTAAAAGAAAATACTTTTAAAAACTACCAAAACACAATATGGGAGTGTGCAAGGTGCTCAGACAGGTGAGGGACAGGGTGAAAATCAAAGAAACCCTAAGGATAAGGAGAGTGAGGTTTGTGTGACCCAAACCAGCCACACTGCAGTTTCCCAACAAACTGTAGTACTTAATAAAGAAATTAGCTCATTACTAGTTGCATCCTCCTAAAAGGATGTGACTAATGAAACAAGCTCTTAACCAAGATCACAGGCCAAAAGGGGAAGGGACACAAACCAACCTCAAACTTATATAAGAAAGAAGAAATCTAAACATTTGGGGGAGTCACAAGGCACACACACAATGCCAACTACAGTCCAAGACTCAGTTATTGCACCATTATAAAGTCAGGTTGATGTGGAGTCACAGCCAAAATCTCTCACAATTGAGATACCCCACACACAATTCTCCCACAAACTTACTGGATGTGGATATGATAAACACATCAATTCCTGATTCTACATCTTTAAAACTTATGGAGGAGCCAAAATCCAAAGCAAGTGAGCAGCATCTTTTAGATGATTTATTGGCTCACTTGCCATTTCTTTCTGATACTACTAGAAATGTGTGCTTAATCTTAAATCAATCACCACAGATTCTACAGTAGTTTCAACTCCTAACTCTGTCATTTCTACTCTCTCAATGAATATTCTACATCAATAATCCGTCGACATTCACAACTATTATTTGGGCAGATGTCTCTCATCCTTTGGAAGTTTCTATACAACTTGAAATTTCCAAACATGTTACTAGTGTAGATGACTTAGTGGTTATTCAATCATTATTAGGATTGAGGGAAGGGAGTGAACTTAGTGAGAGGATGGGTTGTAGAGGAAATGAGTGATCAAATGCATGCTATTTCTTCCAGTATGGAAAAAGTGAGTGAGATGAGTCTCACCTTAGATGGTGAAGGTGAGTGTGGGAAACCAAGGGGAGCCCTTGATGCAAGAAAAGAGAGATAATAAGAGAAAATCAGGCATAACAGAAGAATGGGAGGAGCCCTCTGCTAGTGAGTTAAAGGATGTCAGTGATGCAGAAAAGAAACAGCTATTTCAACAAGAATATCAAGCTGTTTTAGACTCTATTTCTTTTGATGCTGAGACATTTACTCATTCTGTTCTAGCATATCAAATTCCAGCTCGACAGGGCAATGAGGCTGTTGAGAGGACTTTGAACTTGGTCCACACTACAGCTTCTATGCTAAGAGCCAAGGATGCAATCAATTCACTACTTTCTACAGTTGGTGATGATCTTGACTATCCTTCTGGTGCTTCTGGTGGTTCTATTAGAGATGACTCTCTTGGAGAGGATGCTGAATATATCGGAAGGGATATAGGGGGGAAACTGAAACTCCATCTTGGATGTTTTCAAAGGATTCCAACTATCATCACCTTCAATCCACCTGGTTCAAACTTATTCATCAAACTCAAGCTGCCATTCAAGCCACTAATAACACCAACACAAAAAGTCTTCTACAAGCCCATCTTGAGTCTCTACAGTTGCACCAAATTCAAGCTCTCCAACATAATCAAGCTGTAGATGAACTGAAGCAGGAGATTGAGCAAGTCAAGGAGAATATCTCTAAGAGATTAGATGCCAAACTGCCTGATTCTAGCATGACCTACTTAAATCAGAATCTCAGGAAAGAACATGACTTGAATTGGAAAGTTGAGGACTTGGGTTCAAGGCTGACAAAAGTGGAGAATTCAGTTGCTCAATTTTTTTCCAATCAAGAAACTCAAACTCATCTGCTACATCAACTAGTGGCTACTCAAACTTCCAACCCGGCTCAACTTGATGATAACAAAAGGGGGAGAAAGATGCAATTGTCCAAGTTAGTAAGGGGGAAGGATTTGCACATTCAAGTCGGCAAAGTAATTGTTCCAGCCATTACTTTCTCAAAGCCACCAGCACTACAGTTTTGACTTAATCAACATTGCAGCAGCTGAACTCAAGCTGAAAGAACAAATGAAGAAAATTGATGAGAAAATTGAAAAGGTTTTTGGTCCAACTGACAATCAAGACAAATCTGTAAAACACTTCACACAATTGAGACAAATTCCAATAAGTGAAATGAGCTTGAGGAATATGGAGAGAGGTCAAAACTCATCTAGAAGACATCAAAAGGCCACTGTGATTTTGAATCCCAAGAATCATTCATCAAAATATTCATACAAAAATCCTTTGGACCTAGTCCATGCAACAATTCAACTTGATGAAAAGAAGCTATTTGGTCACTCCATTGCCAATCATAAAGATCCAAGAGACTCAGTCTTGAAGAAGAGAATAGCTAAAATATACAGAAATGGCAAACTGATTTGTGTGACGGCTGGACATCCTCAATTTAGAGAAGCCAAGAAAGAAAAAGAAATTGAGACTCAAGAATCAAAAAAGGCAGGCTGCCTTAGAAGCTAAGAAACAAGCTGAAAATTAAGCTTGTAACCAAATCAGAAAGTGAGAAGCCTGTCATCTTAACTGAAACTGAGAAGCTGAAGGAAGCAAAGCAGAATTATGTAAAAAGAGTAAGGAAGGAAAGAGCCAAAAGGAAGTTGGTATTTGAAGAAGAAGAGGAAGAACCAAAGCCAACCTAGTATACTACTGCAAATCAACCAACCTTGCCCACAATGGAGCAAGCTAAAATTAAGGTCAATCTTGAGGTGAATTTTCATGGTGAACCAATCATTCCTAAGGATGAACCAATAGACTAGGAAAGCCTACTTATTCCTGAGCTAAACATCCCAATACCAATCACTTCAAGGAGAGTAAAGAACAATCCAAGAAAGCCAGTCAAATCTGTCCCATTTCAATCCAAAACCTTATCCAAACCCAAACCTACAGTCAACAAAGGAGATCAACTCTTTATTTGTGATATTAAGGAGTTTTTCAGACATCAATATTTACTTGGATGAGCTGGATGAAGTGAGAGCTATTGATGCCCACAACAGACTCCCAGAAAGACTAATGTTCAAATATAAGTATGGAAGGAATTTACTGGCCTCTTTATAGGATTCTCAATGAAGGCTACTCTATCTTGGTGAAAGTATTCTCTGTAATTAAGAAAAACTTTGGATTCACCGTGGTTTCTAAAAAGGAGATACTCAACAAAATTTAACAAATAAGACAAAGCTGGAGAGACCCAAGTGCACTACCAGGAGTCTTAACCATTCCTTACACTGGGAATAGAGTGCACTTGAGGCCATATTGGTTAATGTAGTTCAAGGATAAAAAAAACACCAGAATATTCTTCAAATTAGAAGATCAACTAAAGATATCAAGCAATGAAACTCTCAAGGAAATGCAGGAGATGCTGGATCAATCAAATGAAGATGAATCTGAGTTCTATAGACAACTCCAACACCAGATTGAAGAGAACAACGAAAAGATGGGAAACAAGACTAGACACTCAAGGAGAAAAGATTAATCTGCTCAGACTAGCGGAGCACCTTGAACAAATCTTGTAAGACTTGTGTGAACTTTCTTTTGTCAACCTTCAAATAAAATTGTAGCACTTAATATTTTATCTGCTATTTAATGATCTTTTTGTATAGGGTGTTTTTTTATCATCAACTCCTTCTAAATTTATGCCTACAATTCTAGTAGACATAAATTGGGGGAGATTGTTAGGGATATGTTATAGGCTTGATGATATTTTACCAAAATACCTTAGTAGATTTAATTTAAGTGAGTTTGTAGCTTTTAAAAGATAATTTTATTATGTCATCCGTTGAAAGAGTATCTTATGTTTAAATAAGTCTTTGTAGCACATTCATGTGTACTGTAATGTCTTGGAAAATTAGAAGTTGTAGGATATTCTAAGTCATGTTGACTACAAAAATGATATATAAAATAGGTTGGCTAATTGTATATATTAGATGTCTTGTAATTTTGCATAGGTGAAATTGAGTCAACTGCTATGTAAATACTTTCAATGGATGTTTCTACAAGGCTTCGACGGATGAACAAAGTCTCATTCAATGGATGATCAAATAGAGTCTCGACAGATGATCCAATAGAGTCTCGACAGATGATCCAATAGAGTCTAGAAGGATATCAAATTCAAATAGGAGTTGATAGTGACTTGACAGTCACATGGGTTGATTGTATACAAAAGGAATGTGGCATCTTGTGATTGGGATTATGAAGATCAAGAAGCATTTCCATTTCCATGCTAACTTGAAAAAATACAAAGATGTTGGATGGAGAAATGAAGAAACATGTGATTAGACTTAGACATGTTTGTTTTATTAGTTTCTCTTTTTCACATGTAACTTGGTGATATATAAACCAAGAGTAGCAAGTAGAAAAATATCAATCGAAAGAACTAAGAAATAGATAAGGCATGATCTGTTAATAATTTCTTAGTTCTCTCTTAGTAAATTCACTTGTAAGCAGCTGTGTGCTTTTTGCATCACAGAGATCTTCTATATTTATATATATCTCTGGTGAAAACAACAATCTACTAGAAAGTTTTTAAACATCCTTGTTTATTTACTTTGTGTTGAATACTTGAATATTTCTTATCCGCACTTAACAAATTCATACACAGTTATATTTATATTTGTAAGATGTTTTAAAAGATTGAAATGAAACCAAGAATTATATTCAACCCCCCTTTTGTAATTCTACTTTTTAGATTGTTTGGGAATAATATTCTTCAGTTTTGCTTCTTCATCCCGGATTCTCTTTTCAAATTATTTCTTTGGATTTAGCCTTTTCGTCCTTCCGGATCTGGTCATGGAGAGTAGCTCTTTTAATTTCATCCCGGGCATCGTCAGTATGCCTCTTCATATTCTTGGCGATTCGATCTAAGACTGATCATCGGGTTTCCCCGGAGTGTTCTTCATCTTCGTCTTCCTGGCGAGTTTCGGGCTCAGGGTGATTCTTTTCTTTCCAAATGTTCATCGCGGCTCTTATATGTTCCGGGGTCATGTTTCCCCAAGGATTCACCGAAGTGTCAGCATACTTGTGAGCTTCTTTCTCAATAGTTATTCTTTGATCTCCTGGTTGGAGAGGTTGGGATGGGGTTCGGGTTATAGGGTCCCTTCTTCCACATCTTCCATTTCCCCATCCTTAGGCGGGGCAGGGTGTGGCAGGATTGATCTAGAAGTGGCAGCTTTGCTCTTCCTCGCAGTCATGGTTTTTCAACAATACACAAAAATCACAGCGAAACAGGGTGTGTGCTCGTGCAACAATACGTCAGTTTAGATTTTAAGTGCGTAGTAATCATACAAGTATGACCCAATATGTATCCACGTATTATGACTAATATGGCTAAACAAGATCTACTAATGATATCTTAGAGGCGTAAGCATTAAATAAAGTAGATCTGAAAAATCAACAGTAATCTTACGGAGATGAGAGGTTCTGGTCTCCTGGGCAGAGTGGAAAAATTAAAAACAAACACTATTATGGTTCGGAGGTTCCCCCTCCTTCAAGCGTTAATGATAACTCCAAATCTCTATGGGGTCCTCTACTTCTTCTATCCGGACTCAACCTCCATTTGTGCATAAATGACAGTGTTTGTGGTATAGCTGTCGGGTGGGTTCCTGCAAAACAGAACCGGAGGGGGTGGCATCCCGCGGCACCTCCGGTGTGAGAGTAAGATAGGGGTTGGGAAGAGAAAGTGTAAGATAATAATTAAACAGATAATAGTGGTGTGTGTATAGGTGTGTAGGTAGATAGATTCAGTAACCTCCAATACACCTTTTGATCAGCCTTTTATAGGCATCCCATTAGGGTTTAGGGGTTTGTACCTTGGATCTGGACCGTTGGTGAGTTCTGAATTGAGGAACGCGTGGACGACTCTGATGGGTCAACGTGTGCCCAGATTCGGACCATTCAAAGTTCCAGATCCGGGCCACCTGAACGGTGGGGATGTTGCCACGTGTCTGGGTGCCCTTCATTTATTTGTTAATTGGGCCCTAGGCTCCTCTTACTGTGCCTAAACTAATATGGGCTATCAGTTACCCTTCCCCTTTACATCCACGTGTCGAAATAAATGAAGAACTTGCATAGAAGCTGAAATAAACCCCAAGAACCTACCAAGTGAATCTTCCTGGTCCAGACTCCTTCAATTGAAATTCGAAAATACCTTGAGTTTATCTGTAACAATCAGTCCACCACTGAGTATTATAGAAGACATCATCGAGTAAGAGGATGAAGAAATTATTAATGAAGATTTAGTTAAACCATAAATTAAGC
Source organism: Apium graveolens (assembly GCF_009905375.1). NCBI lineage: Eukaryota > Viridiplantae > Streptophyta > Magnoliopsida > Apiales > Apiaceae > Apium > Apium graveolens. The sequence continues at coordinate 213,371,502 of NC_133652.1, forward strand.
TGGAAGGGCAAAATAGTTACATACTGATAACCTCAATCCCATAACATATGAATTGATAGACTAAAACCCTAGAAACATGACTCAAATCAAACAAATAATAAATATTTCAACTCAATACGATACATATAATATACGTACATATGTGTATCTATTTAAGCCACGTTTGTGTGTGCTCGTAGTTTTAGGCCACATTTGTGTGAGCCCAGTTCCGTTGATTTAAGCCACGTTTGTGTGTGCTATAAATAGTTTCGATTATTTTAGAAACCCTGAATTTGCTTTAGTTTGCATATTGCCTTTTTGTCCTAAAACCAAGCTACACTCTTTCTACCATATTATTAACTAGTCCCAGAAGATTGTTTGAACTAGTCCCAGAAAGCTGTTTGTTATTGTTCTGGATAGTTTTTGCAATTTTCAAAAAGCAAACTTAGATCGATATTGTTAGTTGAAAATTTTTGTTAGTTGTTGGTATTTTTGAGACGATGACAAGAGCAGGAAAACATACTTCCGGGAGACCCTCTGCTAGCACTCAGGTCCAGGAGCCAGACCAGTCCTCGGCTCAGGACCCGGGAGCCGACCAAGAAATACTCCAGGAGCAACCATTGCAACACACTCCAGTTATGGAGAGGATTGTCAACACTCGGGACGCCAGGACCCTCATTGAACTGAACCAATACAAGTACACTAATGTCCCAGTGACTGACGAGCACATGGCCAGCCTCACAAGTAATGAGCTGGCAAAAGCAATCCGGCTCTACAGGCAGGAGCAAACCCGGCTCCAGGAAGAAGCCGAACTTGAGGAAAAACCGGAGGAGTCCGGAGACTCCCAACAATATAAGAGATCTGTCTTTGACCGAATTGGAGCTAAGGGGAAGAAGAACAAAAAGGATCAGGGAAATAAGAAAGAAACAGAAGCGACAAAGCAAAAAAGGCTAGAAGAAATACGGGAGCAAATCAGAAAGAAAGAAGAAGCAAAGTTTAAACTAAAGATCCAAAAAAGAATGCAGTTAGAAGAAGAAAAGCTACTGGCCAAGTCCAGGACCAAAAGAGCCCGTAGGGATCCCACTCCGGAGCTAATTTCTGATAACGAAGAAGAGGAGAAGCAGAAAGACCTACAAGATATGATTTATGAATTGCAAAGGAAAATGAATAGAGACTCGGGAGTAGAAATTGGGAAAAATTTAACTCCTTTCAGCCACTCCTTGGAGGCCATCCCTCGGTAGCGGGACCTGAAACACTACAATTTCGATTTTTTTGACGGTCTGGGAGACCTAGAAGAACACTTGAACTACTTTGAGCATATTACGCAGATATACTACTACAACGATTTGACAAAATCCCGTTTCTTCGCATCAACTCTTAAGGGAGGGGCCCAGAGATGGTTCAGCGGGATCCTCTCCCGAAGCATCCACAATTGGAAGGAGTTTCGCGTAGCATTCCTCAGGAGGTTCTGAGCAAACAAGACACATGAGATGCATATGCGTCACCTGGAAACCATCCGGCAGTATGACAATGAGTCCCTCTCAGCCTATATGCACAGGTTCCAGGAATCAATTAACTGAATGGTTTTTAGCACATAAACGCAACAAAAATGTAAATTTAAATCTTAAAAAAACCGAAACCCTCCGCAGGATCCATGCGAAAAATAATATTTAATTCGTAGTTCAGTATGTTTACCTTAAGAAGCTTTACATTAATGGAAAGATGGAGGTCTTTAATGGCGATCGAAAAATGATGAACGGAGATCCTTAGCAGCTGCTCCTCAAGTGTGAAGCACTCTACCGGTATCCACCAAGAAAACGATGTAATGAAGGAGGAGGAGATGGAGAGAATTAGGGTTTTATAAATCTTTTTGATTTAGGCAAAAATAAGGTCTATAATAGTATATCTATAGGCAAAATTTTCAGCTAAATATTTTCCCATAAAATATTATTATTATTAACCCTTTATTATTCTCACTAATAATTAAAACACCTTTTAATTATTAATCCTTTTTCTAAACTCTTTAGAAATAATTCTCTCACTTGATTTAATTTCCAAAAATTAAATTCTTAATTAATAATATTAAGAACCTTTTCTTAATTAATTTATAATCAATTAAATCTCATTTAATCAATTATTAAATTTGCCAGTTAATTATTTATTTTATAAATAAATAATTATCAGCCATTATTAATTAATTCCTCCACCATTAAATCATTCTCTTTTATGGTGTGACCCTGTAGGTTCAATATTAAGCCGGTAGTAGAAATAAATAATAATAAAACTATTTTATCATTATTTATATAAATTCTATAATTCATTAAATATGATTAATTAATTAATCATATTTATTCTACATCGTGAGGGATACTTCTCAGCATATCGCGACTATCCGGATAATACGAATTCACTGCTTAGAATACCAAGAACCTATTCAGTGAGTAGTTACCGTACAATCAATTCCTTCTACCCTTCAATATCATGATTAAATACAAGGCATGGAACTTGTGTCAAGCCTATCTTATTTAATCACTTGCTTTCCCATTCACTATGCTTAGTTCTATTTAATGTAAATTAGAAACTCCTTTCTAATTTCTTTCACTCTGGCCAGAGATTCCTGAACTAGCATAAGTGGTTCAGCATTGAACATTCTCTTACTTCACTGGAAGGGGTAGATCCTTTATTGATCATACACTATCTTCGTGTACAAATTCCTATACCCAGTAGAGCCCTTATTATTGTCCCATGAGACTAAGAACTAAACCAAAGCATAGTTCAGTGTACACAAGATGACTATGATGACCTCAAGTCTAAGGATACTTGTACAACTACCACTATGTGAACAACTGCTGACACGTGAGTGAACTCCATCAGTTGTTCAGCTGTGTGAGTCATGTTCAGTGAACTTATTCTATAATAAGCACCTACATACTAGCTATAGTGTCACCACACAAATGTCTATGAGAACATACATCCTTCATAATGAAGCAAGCATAGTATGTACCGATCTTAGCGGATTATTAATTACCAGTTAGTAATCCTACGACCAGGAACTATTTAAGTTTAGAGTTATCAAATTTAAGTCTCATTATTATGATCTCATCACAATCCATAAAAAGCTTTACTCTAAATTCTGGTATATCTTATTTAAACATTTAAATAGATAGAGCCCACAATAAAAACAAAACAAGACTTTTATTAATATCAATGAAATGAAAACAGATTACATAAAAGTTATTCCTAAATCCTCATACATGATTGGACTTAGGACATATCTCTTTCAATCTCCCATCTTGTATTTATAACGATCAAAGTGACTCTGAGAAAGTGGCTTTGTGAGTGGGTCTGCTACGTTGTTATGTGTGTCAACTCTCTCGATGTTGACATCTCCTCTTTCAACAATCTCCCTAATCAGATGAAAGCGCCGCAGGACATGTTTGGAATTTCTATGAGACCTAGGTTCCTTGGATTGTGCTATTGCTGCGTTGTTATCACAATACAACACAATAGGCTCTTCAACGCTAGGAACAACTCCCAACTCAGAAACAAATTTCCTCATCCAAACGGCTTCTTTTACAGCCTCACTTGCAGCTATATATTCTGCTTCTGCTGTGGAGTCAGCCGTTGTAGACTGGTTGGAATTCTTCCAAATAATCGCACCACCATTCAGAGTAAACACGTACCCTGACATGGATTTGCTATCACTTTCTGATTGAAAACTAGAGTCAGTACAACCCTCTATTTTCAACTCCATGGCTCATCGGTATGAGACCTCTTTTGGAGTTTTCCATGCTAAACCTTTTAAGCACTTTCTGGATGTATGTACCCTGGGTAAGACCTATCATTCTTTTAGATCTATCTCTATAGATCTTCATACCGAGAATGTAGGATGCTTCTCCCAAGTCCTTCATGGTGAAGTTCTTTGATAGCCATACTTTGACTGATTGTAGCATCGGTATATCATTTCCTATATGAAGTATGTCATCCACATACAATACAAGAAATGTTATCGCGCTCCCACTAACCTTCTTGTAGACACATGGTTCATCTATGTTTTTGATAAAACCAAACTCTTTAATTGTCTCATCAAAACGGATGTTCCATCTATGAGAAGCTTGCCTTAAACCATATATGGTTCGCAGCAGCTTACAGACTAGGTGTTCATTTCCCTTGGAAAGAAAACCCTCTGGCTGTGTCATATACACTTCCTCCTCAAGTTCCCCATTGAGGAAGGACGTTTTCACGTCCATTTGCCAGATCTCATTGTCATAGTAAGCAGCAATCGCAAGCAAAATCTGAATTGATTTTAACAGGGCTACAGGCGAAAAAGTTTCATCAAAGTCAATCCCTTACCTTTGTTTGAATCCTTTTGCCACGAGCCTGGCCTTATAGGTCTCCACCTGGCCATCTGCTCCAATCTTTCTTTTATATCCCCACTTTCACCTAATAGGCTTAACACCTTCAGGCACCTCAACCAGAGTCCATACTTGGTTGGTATACATAGATTCCACTTCAGATTTCATGGCACTATGCCATTTCTCTGAGTCAACACTACTCATAGCCTCATTATAGGTCATAGGGTCGTCATCATCAATGATTGACAACTCATTGTCATTCTCAATGACAAGGCCATAATACCTCTCAGGTTGGCGAGACACTCTCCCTGACCTACGAATGGGTTATTCCACAGAAGATTGTTCATTCTGAACAGGTGTTTCCACTTGATCCGTAGTAGTTTGTGCTTCTTGAACTTTATCAAGTTCAATTTTGCTCCCACTGTTTCCTTCAAGGATAAACTGCTTTTCCAAGAAGGTAGCATGTCTGGAGACAAACACCCGATGATCGGTGTAAAAGTAATACCCTAAAGTCTCTTTAGGATATCCCACAAAATTACATTTTACAGATCGAGATTCCAGCTTATCTGGGTCAACTTTCTTGACATAAGCTGGACATCCCCAAATCTTAACGTGTTTAAGACTCCGTTTCCTTTCTTTCCATATCTCATATGGAGTTTGAGGAATAGATTTGGAAGGCACCTTATTCAGTAAATATGCTGAGGTTTCCAATGCATAACCCCACAGGAATATTGGAAGATTCGCATAGCTCATCATGGACCGAACCATGTCTAACAAAGTTTGATTTCTCCTTTCAGATACCCCATTCAACTGTGGAGTATATGGAGGAGTCCACTGGGAGACTATACCATTTTCTTTGAGATAATCTAGAAACTCTCCATTCAAGTATTCACCACCTCGATCTGATCGAAGAGTTATAATACTGTGTTTGGTTTGTTTGAACATTTCAAAGGCTTCATGTTTTTATTCTTTGAACATTTCAAAGGCTTCAGACTTGTGTTTCATCAAATACACATATCCAAATCTAGATCTATCATCTATGAAAGTGATGAAGTACGAAAATCCACCCATGGCTTGCGTAGACATTGGTCCACATACATCTGTGTGTACCAATCCTAGCAAATCTGCAGCCCTCTCTCCATGTCTACTAAATGGAGATTTGGTCATTTTACCCAATAGACAAGACTCGCATGTAGGATATGATTCAAAATTATAGGGGTCAAGTAACCCTTCCTTATGCAATGTTCGCAGTCTATTTTCACTAGTATGACCTAGCCTACAGTGCCATAAATAGGTCAGATTTTCATTATCTCATTTTCTTTTATTAGTTTGTTCAATCTGAAGTAAATCATGCTCTACGTCACATACATACAGACCATTATTTAAAATTCCACGTCCAAAAAGAACATTATCTCTAAGGATAGAACATTCATTATTCTTAATAATAAATGAAAAACCATCCACATCCAACATAGGAATAGAAACAACATTCCTCACAATAGAGGGAACATAATAACAATTATTCAAAATAATAGTCTTGCCCGTAGGCATATGTAAACTAAATGATCCTACAGATAAGGCCGCAATCCTTGCTCCATTGCCCATACGTAGAATCACCTCATCTTTTTCAAGAGTCCTACTTCCCTTTAGTCCTTGCAACGAATTGCAAATATGAGAACCACAGGCGGTATCTAATACCCAAGTAGAAATTTGACCTAGTGACATATTAACTTCGATCATGAACATGCCTGAATCAGAAGCGGTAGTCTCACTACCCTTTTTCTTCAATTCTGCAAGGTAAACCTTGCAGTTCCTCTTCCAGTGCCCCAACTTGTTACAGTGAAAACAAACAGCTAAATTAGGACCAGTCAACTTGTGAGCATCTAGTATGCTCCGGAGTGATAGTGCAGAAGACATGATGAATATATTATTACTATAAATGATAAACACATAACAACACTTTGCAAATATTCAATTTCATTTCAAAACACTATATGAATCGGGTCTTTATTCATAAGTGTCTCCCACTGGTTTATCTAATTTTTTTAAACCCCCAAGTGAAAATTAAGCATTCATAATGCTAGTGGGAATAGGGATCCTACATTCCATCACACAACCTCGGCTGTGGCACGAAACGTCATGTGATGTTCAATAGGCAGACAACTCTCATCAAATTACATCTTATGTTATTCCCTAATATAAGTTTAGCCTCTTGAATAATTGAGTCACGGCTGTCGCACAACAAACTCAATATTCTAAGTCAAGTCTAACCCAATATTTCGTACAATTGAATCAGTATCCAACGGCCCACGGCTGTAGCAAGTACCGACCTTTAGATTCTAATTCAATGTACACATCTCTATGTAATAGACAAGTATTTCTTATTTCGAAATCAAAGCCCTCGGCTGTAGCACGAAACGACAATGATTTAAAAATAAGAACCACTTTCTACCATGTTGGAAGGCTATGACCGACACAAGCCCGTTGTGTCATTGGCCAATTACTACTTGATATTATTTAACTTTAGAGGGATTATATTATATTACAATCATAATCATATTATAAAGAGATTCTTCCTTTTAAATTAAATATTTCAAATCAATAATCGATAATCAGATGATTCTCAGATCGGGTGGAGCATTGTCAAGAGGCGTCACTTAATAACCCTTTCTTACAGATAGAAATCTGTTGTTGACAGAATCATCCTTTCTCTCAATATTGAAAATTCATATTCAATTACGTGTTTCATAAACACAAGAATCTCATGATCGTATTCATAATATTTATTGTTAAGGCAAGAAATGATTCCTATTCTAGATTTTCTAGAGGACGCCTTATATTGATTTAAGTTCACCTAAATCTATCATCGCATGGTAAACATAGGCATATATCTCATATATAAAATTAAATAAACAAGTAAATGTAAAGTGCAATAAAGTAAATCTGTTTGGTTATGGCCCCATTCTATGTGATATTTATCAAACTCATGATAAAGATCAAGGTCAATCTAATATGGTGATGGAAATAAATACAACTACTTATTACATAAGTCTTCTTCTTTGTTTAGACTTCTTGTATGCCTCGTCTTCTTCTTTGTATCACCTCCATTGGATAGCCTTCTTAAGTCTTCAATTACATTACATGATTGAAAGTAAAACTAATCTAATGAACTTACACGAATAACTCGAGTTACATTCGAGATTTATGATTACAAAGATTGATGACATGCAAGTCTTATTTAAAACCAAAACCAAAACCATTACACTAAGGTCGAAAGGCCATAACCATCCACCATGCTCATACAACACATAAAAGCCTGTTAAAACACATAATCTGATCTTAACATATCATATTATCCATGATCTAATCATAAAAAGAAAATATGACAAAAATCAGAAAAATCAGAATCAAATCAGAAAAACAAGAATCACTGTTTACGGGCAGTAAACGACGTCAAACGCCTTACAGATGAGTCGTTGATAGTTTTATCTATCAGTTTTGTTCAGACGCTCGTTTACTTATGGAATAGGGTATTCGTTTGCGTAAATCGGACACCAGACCCAGATTTCAGCAAATCTGTAGCAGCCAATTCAGAATCCGTATCTAATATGATTCTCATAATTAGAACAAACATAAATCATGTATATATCAGTATATATACAGATTACATAATCATCTTATGATTATACAACTCACATGAATATCATATATTTAAAACCATACATATATAAGCATATTATATCAACATCAAATCATGGCGAATCACGTACATGCTCATATATCGAAAACAGTTAAACACATAAACGAATTAAAAACTTTTCGCAAGTAGCTCTGATGCCATTGAAGGGTTTTTAGCACATAAACGCAACGAAAATGTAAATTTAAATCTTAAAAAAAACCGAAACCCTCCGCAGGATTCATGCGAAAAATAATATTTAATTCATAGTTCAGTATGTTTACCTTAAGAAGCTTTACGTTAATGGAAAGATGGAGGTCTTTAATGGCGATCCAAAAATGATGAACGGAGATCCTTAGCAGCTGCTCCTCAAGTGTGAAGCACTCCACCGGTATCCATCAAGAAAATGATGTAATGAAGGAGGAGGAGATGGAGAGAATTAGGGTTTTGTAAATCTTTTTGGTTTAGGCAAAAATAGGATCTATAATAGTATATTTATATGCAAAATTTTCAGCTAAATATTTTCCCATAAAATATTATTATTATTAACCCTTTATTATTCTCACTAATAACTAAAATACCTTTTAATTATTAATCCTTTTTCTAAACTCTTTAGAAATAATTCTCTCACTTGATTTAATTTCCAAAAATTAAATTCTTAATTAATAATATTAAGAACCTTTTCTTAATTAATTTATAATCAATTAAATCTCATTTAATCAATTATTAAATTTTCCAATTAATTATTTATTTCATAAATAAATAAGTATCAGCCATTATTAATTAATTCCTCCACCATTAAATCATTCTCTTTTATGGTGTGACCCTGTAGGTTCAATATTAAGCCGGTAGTAGAAATAAATAATAATAAAACTATTTTATCATTATTTATATAAATTCTCTAATTCATTAAATATGATTAATTAATTAATCATATTTATTCTACATCGTGAGGGACACTTCTCAGCATATCGCGACTATCCGGATAATACGAATTCACTGTTTAGAATACCAAGAACCTATTCAGTGAGTAGTTACCGTACAATCAATTCCTTCTACCCTGCAATGTCACGATTAAATACAAGGCATGGAACTTGTGTCAAGCCTATCTTATTTAATCACTTGCTTTCCCATTCACTATGCTTAGTTCTATTTAATGTAAATTAGAAACTCCTTTCTAATTTCATTCACTCTGGCCAGAGATTCCTGAACTAGCATAAGTGGATCAGCATTGAACATTCTCTTCCTTCACTAGAAGGGGTAGATCCTTTATTGATCATACACTATCTTCGTGTACAAATTCCTATACCCAGTAGAGCCCTTATAATTGTCCCTGGAGACTAAGAACTAAACCAAAGCATAGTTCAGTGTACACATGATGACTATGATGACCTCAAGTCTAAGGATACTTGTACAACTATCACTATGTGAACAACTGCTGACAAGTGAGTGAACTCCATCAGTTGTTCAGCTGTGTGAGTCATGTTCAGTGAACTTATTCTATAATAAGCACCTACATACTAGCTATAGTATCACCACACAAATGTCTATGAGAACATACATCCTTCATAATGAAGCAAGCATAGTATGTACCGATCTTAACGGATTATTAATTACCAGTTAGTAATCCTACGACCAGGAACTATTTAAGTTTAGAGTTATCATCTTTTAGGTCTCATTATTATGATCTCATCACAATCCATAAAAAGCTTTACTCTAAACTGAGGTATATCTTATTTAAACATTTAAATAGATAGAGCCCGCAATAAAAACAAAACAAGTCTTTTATTAATATCAATGAAATCAAAACAGATTACATAAAAGTTATTCCTAAATCCTCATACGTGATTGGACTTAGGACATATCTCTTTCAATCTCCCACTTGTACTAAAGCCAATCACTCTGGTATCTAATACCCATCTTGTCTTTATGACGATCAAAGTGACTCCGAGAAAGTGGCTTTGTGAGTGGGTCTGCTACGTTGTTATGTGTGTCAACTCTCTCGACAATGACATCACCACTTTCAACAATCTCCCTAATCAGATGAAAGCACCGCAGGACATGTTTGGAATTTCTATGAAACCTAGGTTCCTTGGCTTGTGCTATTGCTGCGTTGTTATCACAATACAACACGATAGGCTCTTCAACGCTAGGAACAATTCCCAACTCAGAAACAAATTTCCTCATCCAAACGGCTTCTTTTGCAGCCTCACTTGCAGCTATATATTCTGCTTCCGCTGTGGAGTCATCCGTTGTAGACTGTTTGGAACTCTTCCAACTAATCGCACCACCATTCAGAGTAAACACGTACCCTGACATGGATTTGCTATCACTTTCTGATTGAAAACTAGAGTCAGTATAACCCTCTATTTTCAACTCCATGACTCATCGGTATGAGACCTCTTTTGGAGTTTTCCATGCTAAACCTTTTAAGCACTTTCTGGATGTATGTACCCTGGGTAAGACCTATCATTGTAGCGAGAATGTAGGATGCTTCTCCCAAGTCCTTCATTGTGAAGTTCTTTGATAGCCATACTTTGACTGATTGTAGCATCGGTATATCATTTCCTATAAGAAGTATGTCATCCACATACAATACAAGAAATGTTACCGCGCTCCCACTAACCTTCTTGTAGACACATGGTTCATCTATGTTTTTGATAAAACCAAACTCTTTGATTGTCTCATTAAAACGAATATTCCATCTACGAGAAGCTTGCCTTAAACCATATATGGTTCACAGCAGCTTACACACAAGGTGTTCATTTCCCTTGGAAAGAAAACCCTCTGGCTGTGTCATATACACTTCCTCCTCAAGTTCCCCATTGAGGAAGGCCATTTTCACGTCCATTTTCCAGATCTCATAGTCGTAGTAAGCAACAATCGCAAGCAAAATCCGAATTGATTTTAACAGGGCTATAGGTGAAAAAGTTTCATCAAAGTCAATCCCTTGCATTTGTTTGAATCTTTTTGCCACAATCCTGGCCTTATAGGTCTCCACCTGGCCATCTGCTCCAATATTTCTTTTGTATACCCACTTGCACCCAATAGGCTTAACACCTTCAGGCACCTCAACCAGAGTCCATACTTGGTTGGTATACATAGATTCCATTTCGGATTTCATGGCACTATGCCATTTCTCTGAGTCAACACTACTCATAGCCTCATTATAGGTCACAGGGTCGTCATCATCAATGATTGACAACTCATTGTCATTCTCAATGACAAGGCCATAATACCTCTCAGGTTGGCGAGACACTCTCCCTGTCCTACGAATGGGCTGTTCCACAGAAGGTTGTTCATTCTGAACAGGTGTTTCCACTTGATCCGTAGTAGATTGTGCTTCTTGAACTTTATCAAGTTCAATTTTGCTCCCACTGTTTCCTTTATGGATAAACTGCTTTTCCAAGAAGGTAGCATGTCTGGAGACAAACACCCGATGATCGGTGTAAAAGTAATACCCTAAAGTCTCTTTAGGATATCCCACAAAATTACATTTTACAGATCGAGATTCCAGCTTATCTGGGTCAACTTTCTTGACATAAGCTGGACATCCCCAAATCTTAACGTGTTTAAGACTCGGTTCCCTTTCTTTCCATATCTGATATGGAGTTTGAGGAACAGATTTGGAAGGCACCTTATTCAGTAAATATGCTGAGGTTTCTGATGCATAACCCCACAGGAATACTGAAAGATTCGCATAGCTCATCATGGACCGAACCATGTCTAACAAAGTTCGATTTCTCCTTTCAGATACCCCATTCAACTGTGGAGTATATGGATGAGTCCACTGGGAGACTATACCATTTTCTTTGAGATAATCTAGAAACTCTCCATTCAAGTATTCACCACCTCGATCTGATCGAAGAGTTATAATACTGTGTTTGGTTTGTTTCTCCACTTCATGTTTATATTCTTTGAACTTTTCAAAGGCTTTAGACTTGTGTTTCATCAAATACACATATCTGAATCTAGATGTATCATCTATGAAAGTAATGAAGTACGAAAATCCACCCATGGCTTGCGTAGACATTGGTCCACATACATCAGTGTGTACCAATCCTAGCAAATCTACAGCCCTCTCTTCATGTCCACTATATAGAGATTTGGTCATTTTACCCAATAGACAAGACTCGCATGTAGGATATGATTCAAAATCAAAGGGGTCAAGTAACCCTTCCTTATGCAATGTCCGCAGTCTATTTTCACTAATATGACCTAGCCTACAGTGCCATAAATAGGTCAGATTTTCATTATCTCGTTTTCTTTTATTAGTTTGTTCAATATGAAGTAAATCATGCTCTACGTCACATACATACAGACCATTATTTAAAATGCCACGTCCAAAAAGAACATTGTCTCTAAGGATAGAACATTCATTATTCTTAATAATAAATGAAAAATCATCCACATCCAACATAGGAATAGAAACAATATTCCTCACAATAGAGGGAACGTAATAACAATTATTCAAAATAATAGTCTTGCCCGTAGGCATATGTAAACTAAATGATCCTACAGATATGGCCGCAACCCTTGCTCCATTGCCCATACGTAGAATCACCTCATCTTTTTCAAGAGTCCTACTTCCCTTTAGTCCTTGCAACGAATTGCAAATATAAGAACCATAGGCGGTATCTAATACCCAAGTAGAAATTTGACCTAGTGACATATTAACTTTAATCATGAACATGCCTGAATCAGAAGCGGTAGTCTCACTACCCTTCTTCTTCAATTCTGCAAGGTAAACCTTGTAGTTCCTCTTCCAGTGCCCCAACTTGTTACAGTGAAAACAAACAGCTAAATTAGGACCAGTCAACTTGTGAGCATCTAGTATGCTCCGGAGTGATAGTGCAGAAGACATGACGAATATATTAAATCTGTAAATGATAAAGACATAACAACACTTAGAAAATATTCAATTTCATTTCAAAACACTATATGAATCGGGTCTTTATTCATAAGTGTCTCCCACTAGTTTATCTAATTTTTTTCAACCCCCTAAGTGAAAATTAAGCATTCATAATGCTAGTGGGAATAGGGATCCTACATTCCATCACATAACCTCGGCCGTGGCACGAAACGTCATGTGATGTTCAATAGGCAGACAACTCTTGTCAATTACATCTTAAGTTATTCCCTAATATAAGTTTAGCCTCTTGAATAATTGAGTCACGGCTGTGGCACGACAAACTCAATATTCTAAGTCAAGTCTAACCCAACATTTCATACAATTAAATCAGTCTCCAACGGCCCACGGCTGTAGCACGTACCGACCTTTAGATTTTAATTCAATGTACAAATCTCTATGTAATAGACAAGTATTTCTTATTTCAAAGTCAAAGCCCTCGGCTGTAGCACGAAACGACAATAATTTAAAAATAGGAACCACTTTCTACCATGTTGGAAGGCTATGACCGACACAAGCCCGTTGTGTTATTGGCCAATTACTACTTAATATTATTTAATTTTAGAGGGATTATATTACATTACAATCATAATCATATTATAAAGAGATTCTTCCTTTTAAATTAAATATTTCAAATCAATAATCGATAATCAGATGATTCCCAGATCGGGTGTGTTAGATATATTTTATAATGTCATTACTAATATGATTTGTGTTTAGTTTTCAGATCTTACTTAAACAGGATAAATCAGTACTTACTGGAAGTCAGGACTGAAGGATATCAGTACTTATATTATCAGGAGATAATCATCAGAACATGGATATCAGAACTTAAGTACTAAAGGACGATCAGATAAGGACAGCAGTTGATTAAAGAAAAGAAGACCGAGACAAACATAAGAAGAGATATGCATGAAGAAGGAATTCTATGAAGAATAGAATAATTGGAAGAAAAGATATCTGATTGATATATTTTAGGAAGCAGAATTATATTCCATATCAATTAGCGATTATCTTGTAACTGTGTAGTATATAAACACATATATAGGGTTTACACTATAAGTGTTATCATATTCGAGAAGATTATTCATTGTAACCCTGGCAGCTCTCGTGATATTTGTTCATCACTGAGAGGTAACAGTTCCATACTATAACAGAGTTTATTGTTTCAATAAAGTTTGTTTTCTGTTACTTGAGTTATTAAAGTTTGATTTGATTGTACTTTGCACTGTATTCACCCCCTCTACAGTGTGTGTGTGACCTAACAAGTGGTATCAGAGCCTATCTGTTAACGCACAAACAGTTTAAGATCCAAACACAATCATGTCTGACACAGAAACTCCAACTAAGCCTACCAAAACTGAAGAACCTCCAAAGACACAAATTCAAAGTCGGTATGAGACCATCAGAGTTCCCATACTGAGACCATCTGAATATGCCATATGGAAGGTGAGGATGACCATGTTTCTGGAAGCTACAGATCCAGAATATCTTAATAGAATCAAGGAAGGACCTCACAAACCAACCAAGCTCGCGGTTGCAGTTGCAGGTGAAGCAGCAAAGACTGTACCAAAGGAGAAGAGTGATTATACTGCTGAAGATATCGCATCAATTGCTAAGGAGGCTAATGTACGACACTTACTGCATAGTGCCATTGATAATGTAATGTCAAACAGGGTAATTAAGTGCAAGACTGCAAAAGAGATATGGGATGCTCTGGAAACAAGGTGTCAGGGAACTGATATAATTAAAAAGAACAGGAAGACAATACTCACTCAAGAGTATGAACACTTTGACTGAAAGGCTAATGAGTCATTGACTGATTTATATGATAGATTTGTCAAACTCTTGAATGATTTGTCACTGGTTAATAATGAGTATGATCTTGAAGATTCAAACCTTAAATTCCTGTTAGCTCTTCCTGAATGCTTGGATTTGAAGGCAACAATAATAAGAGACAACTACAATCTTGATGAAACAACTCTTGATGAAATTTATGGAATGCTCAAGACTCATGAACTTGAGATGGAATAAAGAAGCAAGAGGAAAGGAGGAAAGTCAAGGACAGTTGCTCTTAAGGCTGAAGAAGAATCCCCCAAGGCAACTACCTCAAGGAAAGACAAGGGTAAAGCTCTTTTCACAAAGTCTTATACTGAGTCATCAAGTTTTGAAAGTGATGATGACTCAGATTCTGAAAGCTTGCCTGAGACTGATGCTGATGAGGAAATGATGAAGCTGTGTGCTCTTATGGTGAAAGGGATCGCAAAGATTGCATACAGGAAGTTCAGGAAGGGAAAGAAGTTTTCCAGGAAAGGCACAAGTTCTGATAAGAAGAATTCCAGAAGATCTGAGGGCAGAGGAGGAAAGTCTGATAGAGGAGATTATAACAATGTCAAATGCTATAACTGTGGTGAGAAAGGCCACATATCTCCTGATTGCAAGAAAGTGAAGGGAGACAAAGGCAAGGCTCTTGTCACAAAGAAGAAAAGCTGGACAGACACCTCAGACTCTGAAAGTGAGGAGAATTATGCTTTGATGGCAAATACTGATAAAGCAAGTACGGAAAGCAGTTCTGAAGCTGCTGAATCAAAGGTATCTCAGACTACTTATGCTTTTCATACTGATGATATTAATGAGTTGAGAAGATATCTTAAAACCATGTTCGTTAGTTATAGAGATCAAACTTTAACATGTGAAAGATTAACTTCTGAAAATCTTGTTTTTAAGAAAAGAAATGATTTCTTAGAAAAAGAGTTAGTTATGTTCCATCAAACTCAGAAGGATAGAGATGATGCTTTTAATGTTAGGGATGAAGTGCTAAAAATGAATGAATCTCTAAAAACTGAGTTAGAAAAGGAAAGAGAGATTATCAGGACTTGGACTAACTCTGGCAGAACAACTCAAAATTTGCTAAGTAGTGAAAACTGGAAAGAGGGCTTAGGTTATGGAGAGGATAAGAGTGACAAAGGAACTGTAGAAGTTAAGCCTGTTGTTCAACAAAAGCCAAAGTTAAAACTTGTTAAGTTTGTAGCAGTAAAGTCTGATAATGAGAAATCAGAAGTTAAAGAGGGATTAACTTCTGACAAACTTACACAGGAAAAGTCAACTGAAGTAAACATAGGTTTAATGACTAAGAAGCAGCTTAAGCATAAGTTGAAAGATGTTAAGAACGCAAACAAGGTAAAATCACCTAGGAAAAATAGGAATGGAAAGGAAGGTGTGAATAAAAGCAATGATTATAAGCCTGTTCCTAAAGCTCCTAGGAAAATGTGTCATAACTGTGCAAGTTCTAACCATCTGGCCTCTTTTTGCAGGAAGAATAAGAACATAAACTCCTTACCTTCAAAGTCAGGAGTTAAGAGTCAGTCTGTTATATATAAGCCATAAAATCCTTGTTTTCATTGTGGTAGTTTATGGCATTCCATTTATACTTGTAAGGAATATCATAGTTTGTACTATGATTATTATCAAATAAAACCTTCTTTAAAGAAAGTTTCTATTGTTCCTTCTAGTGTAAATTCTGATTCAAAGTCTGATAGTGTAAGTTCTGATAAGAAAAATATTAACATAAACTCTGATGCTAAATCCGCTGCAAATGTTAACAAACTTGATAAGGCCAAAGGATCCAAGAAAGTCTGGGTCATTAAAACTAATCATTAGTGGTCTTTGTGATTGCAGGACAACAGGAAAAACATCCTAGTTCTGGACAGTGGATGTTCAGGACATATGACTGGAAATAAAGCCCTGCTATCAGACTTTGTGGAGAAAGCTGGCCCAAGTGTTTCTTATGGAGATGGCAACATTGGAAAAACATTGGGATATGGCAATATCAATCTTGGAAATGTCATCATTAAAAAAGCAGCTCTGGTCTCAGGACTTAAACATAATCTGCTGAGTATAAGTCAAATCTGTGACAGAGGTTATCATGTTGATTTCTTTGAAGAACACTGTGAAGTTGTGAGTAAATCTAAAAGCAAAGTTGTTCTGAAAGGATACCGGCGTGGTGACATTTATGAAGCTAAGCTTTCAACAAATACTGATGGTTCTGTAATCTGTCTGATGAGTAGAGCATCAATTGAAGAAAGCTAGAATTGGCACAAGAAACTCTCTCATTTAAATTTCAACAATATAAATGAGTTGGTCAAGAAAGATCTTGTGAGAGGACTGCCAAAGTCAGTATTTGCTCCTGATGGCCTTTGTGATTCTTGTCAGAAGGCCAAACAAATAAAATCTTCATTCAAGAGCAAGACTGAGTCATCAATTCTTGAGCCTTATCACCTACTACATGTTGATCTATTTGGTCCAGTAAATGTCATGTCTATTGCAAAGAAGAAATATGCTATGGTCATAGTGGATGAGTTCACCAGATACACATGGATGTATTTTTTGGACACAAAAAGTGAAACTGCATCTATCTTGATTGATCATGTCAAACAACTGGATAAATTGGTCAAAGATTCTGTGAAGACAATAAGGAGTGATAATGACACTGAGTTCAAGAATTTGATAATGGAAGAGTTCTGCAAAAACCATGAAATTAAGAAGGAATTCTCTGCTCCTGGAACTCCACAGCAAAATGGAGTTGTTGAATGAAAGAATAGAACTCTCATTGAAGCTGCACATACAATGCTTGAAGAAGCAAAGCTTCCAACCTATTTCTGGGCTGAAGCTGTGCAGACTGCTTGTTTTACTCAGAAAGCAACACTCATTAACAAGCAAGGAAAGACACCGTATGAGATGGTGAAGAAAAAGAAGCCAAATCTAAAGTATTTTCATGTATTTGGATGTAAGTGTTTTGTTCTCAAGACTCATCCTGAACAGCTATCCAAATTTGATCTAAAAGCTGATGAAGGAATCTTTGTTGGATATCCACTTTCCACAAAAGCCTTCAGAGTCTATAATTTGAGAACAAGAGTGGTCATGGAATCTATCAGTGTCTCTTTTGATGACAAGAAGATTACTGGACTTGAAGATTTTATTGATCATGATCAGCTGAGATTTGAAAATGAAAACTCAAATTCTGATACTGAAAATCCTGACTATCTAAGTCCTGATACTGCAAACTCTGATGGATTAACTCTGATGTTATTGAAACTGTGGTGATTACGCCAAAGGAAGATGCACCTATGCAAGGGGATCATACTCAAGATCTTACCACATCTCAAGAAGCATCAGAACATACATCTGGCTCTTCAAGTTCTGATTCGTCAAGTTCTGATAAGCCAAGTTCTGATAGTTCTGAAAATCTAAATACTGAAGAATCCAACTCAGAGAGCATAGTTTCAGGGGGAGCATCAGAAAATGAAAATGAAGACAATATGGATCATGGGGGAGCATCCAATTCTAGAGAAAACCTTCCATCTGCAAGGAAGTGGACTAAATCACATACACCTGATTTGATAATTGGAAATCCTGATGCAGGTGTCAGAACTAGAACAGGTACTTCAAATGAATGTCTTTACAATTCTTTTCTTTCTCAAACTGAGCCAAAGAAAGTGGAAAAGCTCTTCAAGATGCTGATTGGGTGCAAGCAATGCAGGAAGAGTTAAATGAATTTGAAAGAAACAAAGTCCTGACCCTAGTACCAAGACCAAAGAATAGATCTGTTATTGGTACAAAGTGGGTATTCAGAAACAAAACTGACAGTGATGGCATAATTACAAGGAATAAGGCAAGGCTGGTTGCAAAAGGATATTCTCAACATGAGGGAATTGATTATGATGAAACATTTGCACCAGTTGCTAGGTTAGAAGCCATAAGGATATTTTTGGCTTATGCTGCTCATAAAAAGTTTACTGTCTTTCAAATGGATGTGAAAAGTGCTTTTCTCAATGGAGAATTGGAGGGAGAAGTATATGTTGAACAACCTCCAGGCTTTGTAGATTCCAAATATCCAGATTATGTCTACAGGCTTGATAAAGCACTTTATAGACTTAAGCAAGCCCCTAGAGCATGGTATGAGACTTTAGCTCAGTTTCTTCTGGAAAGTGGATTTAACAGAGGAACTATAGACAAAACTCTGTTCTACCTCAACCATGGAAAGGACTTACTGCTGGTCCAGATTTATGTTGATGATATCATTTTTGGGTCTACAAATGACAGACTTTGCAAAAAGTTTGCCAAACTGATGCAGTCAAGGTATCAGATGAGTATGATGGGGGAACTTAGCTATTTTTTGGGCCTTCAAGTCAAGCAGAATGAAGAAGGCACTTTTATTCGTCAAACTAAGTACACCAGAAACTTGCTGAAGAAATTTGGAATGCAAGATTGTTCAAGTGCATCCACTCCCATGGCCACTACAACAAAACTAGACAAGGATACTGGTAAATCAGTAGATATTACTGATTACAGAGGTATGATTGGCTCTCTACTCTATCTAACTTCTAGTAGACCTGATATCATGTATGCTACCTGTCTTTGTGCAATTTCAAGCAGATCCAAGAGAACCTCACTTAACAGCTGTGAACAGAATTTTCAAGTATCTTAAGGGAACAGCTGATCTGGGATTGTGGTATCCCAGAGAATCAGATTTTAAACTAATAGGTTACTCATATGCAGATTTTGCAGGTTACAAAATTGACAGGAAAAGCACAAGTGGAAGCAGCCAATTTCTTGGAGGCAGATTGGTTTCTTGGTTTAGCAAGAAACAAAAGTCAATTTCCACATCGACTGCAGAAGCAGAGTATATTGCTGCAGGAAGCTGTTGTGCACAGATTCTTTGGATGAAGAATCAGTTACTGGATTATGGGTTAACATATTTCAAAATCCCTATTTACTGTGATAATCAAAGTGCTATTGCTATGACAGGTAATCCAGTTCAACACTCTATGACAAATCACATCAGCATCAGGTACCACTTCATCAGGGAACATGTGGATGAAGGTACAGTGGAATTGCACTTTGTTCCAATAGATCAACAACTAGCAGATATCTTCACAAAACCATTGTGTGAAGCTACTTTTACAAGATTGGTAAATGAACTTGGAATGGTGTCAGGTTCTTTTTCTAAATTTGCTTAGTTTTGTTTTGATGCATTAGACTTTATGATCAGTATTTACAGAAATTACTCTCTTTGTGTATTCTGTGCTTAATTGAAAATTTGCTTAAGTACTGACTATTGTCTGATGTAAGTTTCTAAACTCTGATAGTGATATGTCTGTTAATGTAACTACTCAATCCTATGAGGATACCTGTGCTAGATGCTGACCTAGTAGTCTTCAATAAACTAGGGATCCCATGTTAGAAGTAATTATTTCTGTGGAAATCTATTGACACAAGCAAATTCTGATATTGAGCTTAGTTGAGTTTACTTTGTCTATCTTATTACTAAGTCACAAACTAGAATATTGCTTCTAATCTGTTAAGTTCTGATACTAGTAAATCTGTTTGAATGTACTAAGTGCTGATAAACCTCACGTATCAAAAGAAAAAGAAAAAAATCAAGGATTAAAATTCAGGTACTCCTTTGAGATCTAGAGTACAAATGTGGAAGGGACGACCCAAGTGCATTGTTGGTATTATGTAAATATGCATCAGAAAAGCAAAATATTTTCTTGGTGACTTTTCACACTCTATGATTACTGGAGAAATACTCTGATAATAGCATAAATTCTGATAAGCAGTCGTGACTCACTTACACTGAGAAGCCACTGTAAAATGGAATTTAAAAAGATGCACAAAATTATCACAAAATAGTTGAGGTGGACTCAAGGATGAACTCATTCAATAGTAGGTTTCAGAATAATGACAGGTTTTTAGTAAAGTTTTAGTTATGCCTTATTTCTAAGATATACTGAAGTGAATCAGACTTTACTCTTTGTCTGATATTTAGCTTACTTCACACACTAAACACTCCATTTGAATGATGAAAATAACTGTGGTGATCTATGTTATTTTAGATGAACAGTTTCTGTGTCACATTGCACAAATTCTGAGGACAAGTTCTGATTACATGTTCTGATGATTAAGTTCGGAAGAATCTATATCAGAATTTGTGTGAGGACTTACTAAGATAGGCATTCATTTTTCCAGTTAAGAAATTATATTCTGATAACTGTTAAGTTCTAATATAAGTCTAAGTTCTGATATTAAATTCTGATTCTTTACTTGACTTATTTGTGGATAAAATCTAAAAACAGTTTCATTTTAAATCAGACTATGTTTGGGTAGAATATTAACAGTCAATATCATTAGGGATAGTGGTTCACGACACGTACAGTAATTTTTACTTGTTACTTGTGCGCATTAACCATGACTTACACTTCCAATGACTGTTTTTCGTCTTCCCAGTCTAGGGAGACGAGGTAGAATTAATTCTACTTGTCAGCATTGAATTTCCTTGCGTCTCCTGGCATTCTTTTGCCTATATAAGCAACCACTTCACATCAGCCTTCACATCAACTCTTTTATCACAAAACTCATCTCCAATTTCTTTATATCAAAAACACCATGGTCAATTATAATATGTTTTTGGACTATGAAACATTCAACATGGAGCTGAGCTGTGAAGCCTGGCAGTAGGAAGGGCATGTCACTGCCATTCCTGATGAGATATGGGACTCAGTTCCCCAGGAGGTACTCACCCACCTCCTGTTCTTCTACATGGATTACCATCGCCATCTGGAGCGATTGGAGGAGGAAAGGCTGGAAGCTCTCCGCCAGCAAGAGCGAATCATACGACTCGCTATTCTGTTTATCAAGAGTAGGAAGAAGAAATGATTTATTTTCTTCTTCCTGTTTTCTTCATCGTCAGCCTTGCCCTGCTTCTTGAGCTAGGACTAAGGCTGTTGATGTTAGGTTTAGCAGCTTAGGACACTCTTGTAAAAGTCTGATGTAATTTAACTTTCATGAATGTATTCTCTTAATATATTAATGAAATTTCTTTTTTTTTGCAAGTACTTGTCTCTGAGATGTTCTGAAATGCATTGATAAATCATGATAAATATTCATATTCTGATGA
Source organism: Apium graveolens (assembly GCF_009905375.1). Lineage (NCBI taxonomy): Eukaryota > Viridiplantae > Streptophyta > Magnoliopsida > Apiales > Apiaceae > Apium > Apium graveolens. The sequence continues at coordinate 213,393,380 of NC_133652.1, forward strand.
CCATTATAATTTAAATTTAAATTAAGTTCTGATTTTACGTTATCAATACTTGTTCCCTTGATTTATTTTGGTCATTCTCACTCGAATTTTTTTTCAGAATATTGGTGTTGCAGTAAAAAATAATTGAATAAGTGGAAACAGTTTCAATTTTACATTAAAACTGATTTACCTTGATTAATGGAATTACTGGGTAAGTGGAACGATTTTTCCTTGAAAAACTGCAAGTGGGTAAGTAATGATTACTGTTTTCCCGTGCCCATTAACTATTCATTATTACTGCATGTCTGACAGGTGTCCAACGGTTACATTTTTTTTTAAAAGTATAAGTAAGACAGAGAGAGGATTTTCTAATCTTTTATTCACTTTTACACTTTATCTCTCTACTTGCTTTTACTCTCTTTCTACTCCTGACGTTGGTTTTTCATTTAGACATTTTATCAAACACCTAACAGGCACTCTTAAATCTCGATTATTTTCATGGCACCTAAGGATTTAATCATTGATGGAGCTAAATTTGTTCCAAATAACTATGCTGCAATTCTTGATCATGCTGAAGCTCCGTCTGAGTTGCATTTTATGCAAGATCTTCTTGCACACAGTGAAATCGGGTATGCATTGACCCAACCTTCAACCTTTTCGAGCCAACAAGTTCTGACATTTTGGAGGACTGGACACTTTGATAATGGTGGTCAAAATGGTACTCCTAGTATTGTTTTTGAAGTGGGTGATTCTACATATGGGGTAACTCCTGGTACCATTCATAAGACCCTACATCTACCGGAAGGATGTACTTTTTCAACCCCGGAGGAATCAGCTCTTAAAGAGTTCATGGCTAGTTTGGGGTATGAGCAGAGTTTGGCAAAGCTTGGGCAGTTGAAACGGGCTCATATCAGAAAGGAATGGAGCTTCTTCTTTGACTGCATAACTAAAGCTTTTGGGAATAAATGTTCAAACTTTGATGTTATTCCTATAACGAGTCAGCACATCGGGTATGCTATCATTAACCAAACTCATTTTGATTTTGCAACTGTTGTGATAGGTTTTATTGGGGATAGGATGACAGAAGATAGGAATGTTGTCTACTTTGCTAGATTTTGTCAGCTTATTTTTAATCATTGTTGTGCTGATAACCCCAACCTACCACTGACTTAACTCCATCTTTCAAAATTGCAAAATGAGCCTTTAATGAATTGGTAAATGTTGATGTTAAGAAGAAGGTGGTTAGATCCTTACAGATTCCTCGATCTGTAAAACATATCTTAGTAAATGCTGATCCTGATACCTACAGATCTGTTTATCCTGATGTCCAACCAATCACCACATCTCAAATACCACAACAATCATCAGCACATACCACTCATACTACTCAACCTACCCTCAGACAATATCTCAAATCATATCTCTCCACTTCACAGACAGTTCAACCTTCATCCTCAGCACCTCCTGAGAAGCCTTCATCTTCCGAGGCTAAGAGGACAAAGACAGTTCCCCAAACACCTCAGAAGAGAAGGAGGATTGTTTTGAGAGATGAATCTGACAGTGAGGAACAGGTTTCTACATCAGAACCTGTTGTCAAAGAAGCTGAGAAAGTTCCTTCTCAGAAGGATTCTGCAATTGGGGGATCTAGGCTTCTCAAAAGGCTTAGAAGAATGACTGTTGATGAAACTCCCAAGGAATCCATATCTTCAAAGAGATACAAGAAACAGAGGGCAAAAAGGCCAGTTTCAGATGATGAGGAAGCAGCAGCTAAGGAAGGGGATCAGGAATCTCTGATCTCACAAGAACCAGAATCTGCTAAAGCCACTGCTTCTCCATTAACTTCAACTAAGAAAGCTGCTACTGAAAAGGCCAACACACCATCTGTATCTCCTAAGACTGTATCTCCTGTTCATTCAGGCACAAGTGCTGATATTGATATCCAGAACTTGGTTGTGCCTGAAGTCCTTCACTTAGAAGCTCCAACAGAAACTAATCCATCAACAACACCTGTTACTGATGCTGCTCAACCTCCAGAGTTATCTACTACACCTTCTCTACATCTAGATGCTGATGATCAGAATATAGGTGAGCATCAGGATATGGCTGTTGATCAGAACTTGGAACCAGATCAGCAATTAGAGGATGATCCTGAAGCCTCCATTGCTACTCATACTGTTGTTTTATAAGAATATACTGATTCTGTAAGTTTTGATGCTACAAATGTTGGAGATACTGGTGATGTTGCTCTAACTGCAGATGCTGATGAAGCGGGTCCTTCAGGACATGCACCTCAACAAACTGTTCTTAAATCTGAACTTGTTAAGAAGTTTGTTACAAGAGAAATACCAGTGCCTTGGAGTGAAACTCCTGCAGGACATGAGTGGACTAAGGAATGGAACTCAGTTTCCTGTGTTCCAAATGCAAAGCATCTGGCTGAGCACTTCACTAAAGCTGATGAGATGTTAATTACTGATGATTTCAAAACACAGCTTAAAGTCACTACATTGAGTACTAAACATCTACAAGGTCTTCATTCAACTACTCATGCAGAGTTACATAAGATTCAAGAAGAATTCATTAAGCAAGAACAAGTTCAGAAAATTGACAAGAAAAAATTCTCTCAACCTACCTTTGACAGAGTTGCTTATATTGAGAAGACTCAAGAGAAACAATAAGCTCAAATTGATGATATTCTAAAAAATCAAGCTTCTCAGCAATCTCAACTTAATGAAATCCAAGCCTCAGTGGAATTGCTTGTCTCTCTTCTGTTACCTGCTGATACCAAAAAGGGGGAGAAAGTAATTAAGTCCAAATGCAAAACTGATAAGGCACTGAAGGGGAAGGATGATGAAAAGGATGACCAAGGAAACTCTGGAATGGGTAGAGGTCATAGTCAAGGTAGAGGTTTCTCATCAAGAAAAGCTGAAATCACAAGTCACAGGACAAGTTCTGATACTGGAAAAAGAATTAGTTCTGCTACTGGTAAAAGGATAAGTTCTGATGAACTTTTAGATCTTGCTGAAGAAATGTCAAGACAGTTATTTCTTCAGGAAAATCCAGGAATGGAGTTGGAGAGTTTAATGGAAGAAGAAGCCAGACTTAAATCAGAGAAAGTCACATCTAAATCTGAAGCTTCTGGTAAAAAGACACTTCCATAACTCAAAGGCATTGTGATAAAAGAAAGGAAAAATACTGAAGCAACATTGGCTAAATCACAACCGTAGATAGATCCAAGATCCAAGGGTAAAGAAAACATTGGTGAACCTATTGTAACACCCCCAGATTCGGGGTCGGGGATCCGGGTCGTCACGGTCTTTCTCTCCACAATATCACTTAACTTAATTAATAATAAATAACCTCATGATGTGACCCCACACTAACACACACTACAACCCGTTATAGTCTCAGAGATGAAATTGAAATAAGTACAAGTCCTTGAATCCACAATTTAAAAGTTATTACAACCCATAATGATTACTTGATAAGTTTACAGTTAATTGCCATTATCTTCCATAAGTTATAATTATACAATATTTGGTTCCCAAAAGTAGAAGGTCTGATCTACAGATAGATCTACCTCTGCAGCTATAGCAGCTATGATCTCAACGGGAAGGCGCGGGGCGCTTCCCACGCTCTTGCGCTGGGTCTGCTTGAGTCTGGCCATCTTTCCTAACTGTTGTTGTGTGATGAAGAAATAAAGCAAGAGTGAGCATTACAGCTCGCAAGATAATATATAGTGTAAACAATAATACAAGTATCTAAATGGATAACTTACTAAAATCCTTTATCAAGTGTAAGATAATCACTTACTGGATATAAGCAAAAACAAGGGATGAAGTTACCAAATACTTCACTATACTTATATCATTTATAAAGCTACTTGAACTACCACTGTTCAAAGTATAATGAGCTTTCAACAGTTCATCACATAGATGAGACTACAAGACAAGATTTGAATAGATTAAATCTTTAAAATATTATTGAATGAAATGAAGTTATGAGATACTTCATTAAGTCCCGATATATATATATATATCCGCATATATATCTCTTTATACATTTCCCGAAAACCTCTATCATGTAAAGTATGAACAGAGTTTGTAACATCCAATGAATTTTTGGAAAGGAAAAGAATTGTGGCATAAACCCGATATCTTGCTGATCAGGCAAAGATATCAATAAATAACCTTTTCTACGGTAGATGGATAAATTCCTCGCCGGTCATCACTCAGGCCGCATTAGGACCTCGCGCTAGACCGTTACCCGGCCACTAACGCGTGGATGGACTGTCAGCCAGCCTCTTACACCTTCATAGACCGTACCCCGGCCTGTCGCTTATGCCGACTCAATTAGATGGTCTTACTTCCCGAACATTGGGCAAGTAATCAAATTGTTTTCTCAAAACAGCAACCTCGTTGCGAATAAAAAATACACCACAGAGCCGGATCCCTAAGATTTTTGAGCGAATATTTAAATCTCCTTCGAAAGGAAGATCTTAAATCTGGAAACGAGTTTTTGGGATCCGCTCTAACTTTTAAAATCATTTTGAAGACTCGAAAATATTTTTAAGAATGTTTGGAGTAATGCTGATTTAATAAAATAAATCAGTCCCGATATATTAGAAAATATCTGAATATTATTATTTAAATAATATTCCCATAAGGATAATCATTATAAAAATAATTGAAGTAAAAGTTTTAAAACTCATACTTGAAATGAATAATAAATAACCAAAGATATACTTATACGAAAGTACGATCTTTATTTGAATAATCGAAAATAAGTTTGATTATCGAAACATTATTCTTTAATAAAATAAAGGATATTATTTAATAAAAGAAGCGGAGTCATAAGTCCTCGAATGAATATTCAAAATAATATTCATTAAATAAAATAAGCGGAGTCATAAGTCCTCGAATGAATATTTAAGATAATATTCATTAAATAAATAAGCAGAGTCATAATTCCTCGAATGAATATTCAAAATAATATTCATTAAATAAATAAGCGGAGTCATAAGTCCTCGAATGAATATTCAAAATAATATTCATTAAATAAATAAGCCGAGTCATAAGTCCTCGAATGAATATTCAAAATAACATTCATTGAATAAAATAAAGTTATCGAATAACGGTTTTGGAAAAGGGTTAACCTTTGGGTCCCCTATACTCAGGGTATACGCAACTACTGCTTATCTCTAGCATAGGTATTATGCAACTAATAAGCATTTGAACCAACAGATATATAAATCAAGAATATGAAATAGGCATGCATATATACCATATCACATGCTCCAATATATCGCAAGAATTTGCTAATAACAAATATGCATTTATCACAAGATCATGCATATACACATATACATCACAACAACAGTTATACGGGTAGAAAACTTGCCTGAGCGACTGGGGGTTACAAATGGCTTGGGACGAGTCTGGTAACCTATAAACAACATATAAGTTGGAATTAAACCAAAGTCACTTATAATTCTATACTTTAACCAATTTAGACTCTAACGCTTGCTTTGCGCTTAACGATTCACTTAAGTCGCTCGAGTACCCTCGGCTCCACCATTTTTAATAAATTAACCATTACGAGTTTTAAGGAGATTCTTTCGCGAGTGTCTTACCAACTGCCTATTACACTTTACATAAATGTTTCACACTCCAGTTAGTCCTTTAAGGTCTTTAACCTATATTTCAAATTAAGGCGAGGGGTAATGGTTCGTTCGCGAAACGTCGTTACTTAAAATGGCCGTTTCTCCTAAACCGTACATCGGAATCAAACGAACCACATATCAAAACGAAGCTCGTAACATGAAATATCTAATCATGGCAATGGTCAAAACCTAGAAGGGAGTTCTCGGGTCCTAATGTTAAGAACAAAACAGCCTAAAGTAAATCGGACATTACGACGGCTATGTTTACGCGATTTCCCAATTTAAAACACTCCAATTCAACCCACAATCAATCCACAATCACAACCCAATCAAAAATCCCTCCATACTTCATCATAACAGCCCCAAAAACTCAACATTAACAATTTATACTTATTCTTAAACTTGAATTTAAAACTATACTTAAGTCCTTTAACTAATCAACAAGATTCCAACATCCAATTCACTACAACTCCCTCCCAAACTCTAAACATACAAGCATCAAGCTTCTCTTTTACCATAACAATCAAAACCATCCTAATATACAAAGTAAAGTTAGGGTTTGGAGATGTTATACCTTCCTTGAAGTGATTTGAGTAGCTAGGAAGCCTTAAGAAGCCTTGAGATATCTTAAGGATGCTTGGATCTTAAAGGAAAAACAAAGAAAATCAAGTTAAAAATATTGAAATTGCTATTCATTATCTTCTTCATTGATTTCTTGGAAGAGATTGAGAATGAATTAGAGGCTTAAACTTATAGGATAGCCATATCTATGCATAAGGAGTATTAGATAATTACCTTACTAATTAAGGAAGCTTGGAACTTGAATTTTGAATTTTCCTCCTTGAAATGAAGAGAAAAGCCGAGAGCTTCTTGATGAAGAGGTGAAATGATTTTTGTGTTTGTGAGTTGTTTTGCCTAGCTTGGTTGCTTTTGATTTGTTTTTGGTTAATTACCTTTTTAACCTTGAACTTTGTGTGGTTTTAAATCAACCACACCTCATTCCCCTTATGTCATGCTTATGTCACCTTGTGATGTCATCCTCCCTCACATGCCCTCTTCTTATTGGTTGGATGACCTCATCATCCCTAACCTCCTTGATTAACTCCTAATTGTTTGCCTAATGATCGCTGATCTGTTATACGGTTCGCTTAACTTTCGTTCTCGTTTCTCGTTTGAGGGATCATACCCGGGATCTTATTACTTGGGTTTCCTTAACCTTTCTCAATACATTATAATCCTTTTATGATCCTCTCTTATAATCCTTTAATTTAAATCCTTTTTATCCTGTTACCTTATACTCAATTCTTTCTGTATCTAGTGGATTTCTGGGAAAAATCAAAGTGTTCGAATTTGGATTCTGACGATCTTTACATTCACTTATATACTATATAGAGTACTAATAAGGTCTCAGAAGATCAATAAAAGAACCCCTACATAGTGTGGTATGAAAAGTTTTCTTATTCAGCATAATCAGCAAAATCACTATTCATAATGGTTTCAAAAATTCCAAAAATTGGGGTTATTACAGTCTCCCCTCCTTAAAAGGATTCCGTCTCGGAATCAAGAAAAAAATGAATAGGGATACTTTATTAGCATTGCACTTTCTAACTCTCAAGTCAATCTTCCCACATTGTGGTTCTACCATCAAACTCTGACTAGTTTGATAGCCCTTCTCCTAAGCATTTGTTCCTTTTCAATCTATAACCCTTCCTGGTTGCTCCATATAGGTTACGTCGGGGTGCATGTCTATGCGCTCATATGCCCCTATTTATTTGGCATCTGAATTACACTTCCTTAACATTGATACGTGAAACACGTTATGACTTGCTATATGTTCGGGGGTAGGGCTAGCTCATATGCTAACTTCCCAATACGTCTTAATATATCCAAGGGTCCAACAATTCATGGACTTAAACTTTCCTTTCTTTCCAACCCTCATCAATTCTTTTTAAGGGAATACTTTTAACAATACAAGGTTCCCTCCTTCATACTCTTTGTCCTTTCATTGTCAAAACAGCATACTTCTTATGTCCATCTTGGGCTACTCCCAGCCGTCCTCTGATTAGATCTATTATATTCTTGGTCCTTTGGACCACTGCTGGTTTGAGCATCTTGCGCTCTACAACTTCATCCTAACATAAGGGAGATCGACATTGTCTTCCCTCAAAGATCTCATAAGACGACATCTCAATACCTGACATACGATCTATTATCGTGAGAAAACTCAATCCGCGTTAAGTGATCATTCCAAATTCTTTCAAGTCTATTGCACAAACTCGCATTATAGCTTTTAGCATTAGAGCTTTTGCTTCTCAATACCCATTCCTTTTCCAGTTCGTAATCGCTACTACCTTCCGTTCATAATATTATACTGGTTATACTTTTGCTCGTTAGCGTTCTATAACCTTTTAATAACCACGTCAACCTTAGTATCATGAATGTGTTTCCATTCCGAATACCACCATAACTTTACTACTCCTTTTTCAGCTGTTTCTATTTTCCAAAGTTTGATCAATCATATAGAAGTAAAGGAATTTGTTGAGAGATCACTATGATCATAACACTTGTTCTATTACATAGTTAGTACAGAAGGTGGCCAGCCTTTAGTACTTGACAAGCAATTAAACAACATGTGGTATCCTACTAGGCTTCTATCACACAGATAGATAGTCATTCGGCAATACCTCCCCTTCTGGAAGGGTTGTTCTTCTCAGCTTACATGAAATGAAAAGAAGAGAAAAGAACGAACTGAAGAGAATTGTATATACGTAAAAAAAAATTATTGCCATAAAATATCTGGCTTGGAATCTACCTCTGAACTATAGAGGTTTGTCATAGGAGAACAAAACATATATGTATTTATATCAACATCAAGTATTATAGCATCGTATTTTACATGCCTAAATATTTTTGCTATTCCGTCCATCATTCTATGGACCCATGCTCTTCCTTGAGCTTATACACAATCACCCTTGAAACTCCCTCGATATCGAAAATCGAATCTGGGATCTCATTCTAGACATCATGGTTACTAGAATTCTATGCTTGCATCGCAACCTTCCTCGTATAGTAATATGACTCTCTATTGATAAGAAGGAATAAATATTCAATAGGTAAATAATCGACCTAGTTTTTCTATCAAAGATAACTTATACGTCAACACGACCCGATTAGTGGTACTCAATCTCAACATCCATTCCAATACAACTCTCACGGTTGTAATCAGCTCATTACTCGCAGAATCATTGCTGCATTACTATGGTCCACCACTGACCTACTGTCGTCATTCACTTTTCATGAAATCTTAATATCTAACCATACGGAGTCCATACATGTCGTATAGAATTCTTCTAAGGAGTTAACATAATCACCATTCATAATTCATGAAGAACACTCCAAATTCTGACGTACTTGCATGACATGAAGCAGATAAAATTGCAGAAGAGTTTCAATCAAAGCAACGATAGCAGGTTAATACCATTCTTAATCATATGCCTTAAATAGAAGACTTAACTCAAAGGTTCATCTAGTCCTTTTTGAAACATGGTCCAGGCTTATCTCAAGATAGTACCTTCTGAGATAGATAGCCCGCTCATGGCGATTACACGAATTAAACCTTTACCAACTACTATTACGGTTGGGTATTGCACAGTCATCAGAAGGAATGTCAATCTTCCAAACCATAATACAACCTTCACAGCTTTAACCATCATCACTGTATTCCTTTGGCACAAGCGCCTATAATTATCCTCTTACCTTTAAAGTGTCGGCCACCTCTTTAACCTTTCCCGATAGTAAAATTTTCCTTACAGTCAATGTCATTTTAACCACCTCCAAATAAATTTTCTACCTCATTTCAATCACTGCTTATGTGAAGATGTTTTCCTTAAAATCTGATGAGTAAATAAAAATATCACCATTCTTTCATAAGTTATTGCCTCAGTCTTTAGAGGTTAATCACTGTCACGACTGACTCTCAATCATACTTAGAACATCTTTTATCTTAGGTCCTAATTTCCCTGAACAATTTCAACCTTTACTGGTTCGATCCATACTTTCTCGTGGTTTAACACGTGCCCCACTTGGCATCATTATAATTACGTCATATTTCCTTTATCAACATTTCTATTCTTGAGAATTTTGAATATTACCTTTCTCCTTGTAAAACCTCTAAGGTTATCCTTGAATCATTCCTCCTGTATTCCCTAGATACAGGGCATATCAAGATACCATTTATTAATACCAGAATCATTGTCTATATACTTCTGAAAAATTTCTCCACTGATCCTTAAAGGTTGTTATTACCTTAATCCTTTCCAATTCATACTGTCAAAACTCATACTATCCCTATTAAGGGTGAAATGCCAACCTTTATGCATTCCCCTAGGATTCATTTTAAGTTACCGATGTTCTATCCTTAATTCCACCTTTAAAAAGGTACATGCATCCTTTCACGGATAAATCAAGTCATATATCCCTAATAAGGGTGTCTTATTCAATCATTCCCACCTTGATAGTATATGCCGAATTTCACAATAACATCTGTATTCAAAATGAGGTCAATCAATATGGCCTCCAAAAGATAACAACGGTTATCCGCTTTTCTTGCCTAAATTGGTCAACGATAACAAGGATGTTCTGGAAGATATTGGTCGTGTTCAATGTGAACTTCTCTTTAATAATTCCTAATTTACTTTTGTTGTTTATCTCAACAGTCATCTCAATGTTGGGATATCTTTCATACCCGGCGTCTCCCTTTCTGGGTATCAAGCCACCGGTCTTACACTTCACATTCTTGAAGGTCACTTCCTTCATCCAATTTTCCTAATTTCTTACTTCCTTGTCTCCTCAGTCTATCCGCGTCTCATTATTTATCCTTCGAACTATCTCAAGGTTTCCTCGAATCATCCCAACTTACAGGGGATAAAATATATGTATCTCTTATTCCTTCAATCATCAACTTTAACTCATGGTGAATCACCCTCATCCTGACGATTACATACTTTTCTATTTCTATTGCTACGAGTCTTTAGGGTTTCCTCATACCCAATCTCCCTTATCATTCCTCAAACTCTATTGCCTTTATATTCCTTTCCACTTCAGTTTCTTTTTATTTTCCTTTCTTTTATCATTATTTCATGAACCAACACAACATAAGCATTGATTTCAAACATCCCGTCATTCTGGATTCGTGTCCTCAGAACGAATCTTGACCACTTTTACAACTTAGATTCATAATTCATCATACTCTTCTGCCTTTGTTCTGGCTCTAAAGCTTTTACACTATCTCCGTAACCTTGGGAAGTACTTTCCTAAAAATAATTGACTGATCTTAAATCAGTTTATTATAATCTCTTGCTCCGTGCCTTCCTTGGCTTTTCACCAGCGGGTGGCCTCTCTCTTAGGAGGGTAAGTGACAAAAACAGTCTTTTGTGATTCGTCAATCATTTGGAATCTCAAATGATTCCTTTATTTCCTTTAGCCAGGCTCTTGCCTCGACTGGGTCAGCTTGTTCCTTGGAACTATGAGAGCTTAGTGACTTAAAGGTCCTGAAAGAATTTCTCACCGCATTGTTTCCTCAGGGTGGTGATTGGGGATAATAGTCTAAGTTCTGTCTAGAAAGGTCCATAAATTATCGTATAGGAGTACCGTCTCGGGTCTCATTTCCTTACTCCACTTCTGTTTCCTTAGTCTGAACGTTCCCTCCTCCTCCCCATAATCGGGGTCATCCTACATGTTTTAAATCCTCATTTTCCACTTCATTATGTTATGGGTTCCTTCTATCTTGATGGCGACCTCCCTGACTATCACGTACAGGGTTTGCTCTAAATCTTATTCCTCAAACTAGCTTTCATCTAAGATCTCATCTTTAAGCTCTTGAACATTTGGAACCCAAATTCTGTAGGAATACCTCATTATTCCCTTATCATCTTTCTCGGTATTAATCTTTTATCTAATTGTTGGCTCTCTGCCTTCATTCATCACTTTTTCTGGCATAATATGTTCTTTTCTGATAATTCGACTGCATTGCAATCTCAAACAGCTTTTCGGTACCGGCACCGGTTACCTTCACTTCTATTTCCATTTTCTCAAAATCTCTTATAAACTCTCCCAAAGACATTATCATCTTGAGTCTCTCCTTTTTACTAAGGGCATCAGCCACCACATTGGCTTTCCCCGAATGATAAAGAATCTCCCAATCATAATTCTTGATTAGCTCTAACCGCCTCCTCTGGCGTATGTTGAGTTCTTTCTACGGGAAAATGTACTAGAGCACTTATGGCTTAGGTAAATCTCGCACTTCTCTCCATACAAGTAGTGCCTCCAATCTTTAGGGCAAAACTATTGCCACGAGCCCAAGCTCATGGGTGGGGATATCGAATTTTATATTCCTTTAATTTTCTTGACGCGTATGCGAGTACCTTGTTGTGCTGTATAAGAAGCACCCTAGTTCCTTATGCGAAGCGTCACTACAAATCAAAAAAATATCTCCTTTTCCATCCGGCAACGCCAACATAGGGGCTGTCACCAACCTTTGCTTCAATTTTTGAAAGCTGTTCTCACATTTCTCTATCCATTGAAACTTCTCAGTCTTACGAGTAAGCCGCGTTAAAGGGCTACTATCTTTACAAACTTGAACGCACCTCCGGTAGTGACCGGCCAATCCTACCTCTGGTAGTCGCCCTAACCATAGTCATCAATTCCTCAGTGGTCCTTTATTCATTCTTATCAGGATCCTCCACGGGATTCTTCTCAGCAACTATCCCTTCTAGGACAACATCCTCAACCGCTACATCCTCAATATGAACATCATCCGGTCCCGCGTTAGGACGCTCTATCGGATCCATAATCTGATCTCCAATAAGTAATAAAACATCATCGCGTTGTTGCTCCTCAACCTCAGGGTGCGGAGTCCCGCTACCATATACGATAACGAACTACACTTCTATCACGATATTTATAAGGGTTCCCATAAGGGTTTTAACTGTCAGTACTACGTTAGGTAGTCCGACTATGAACTTGGCAAGAGTTCTTATTATCTTAGTGAACTTATTATTTTAACGTCATATCATCTCTGAGGTTTATAACGCTTGGCTCTGATACCATTTCTGTAACACCCCCAGATCCGGGGTCGGGGATCCGGGTCGTCACGATCTTTCTCTCCACAATATCACTTAACTTAATTAATAATAAATAACCTCATGCTGTGACCCCACACTAACACACACCATAACCCGTTATAGTCTCAGAGATGAAATTGAAATAAGTACAAGTCCTTGAATCCACAATTTAAAAGTTATTACAACCCAAAATGATTACTTGATAAGTTTACAGTTAATTGCCATTATCTGCCACAAGTTATAATTATACAATATTTGGTTCCCAAAAGTAGAAGGTCTGATCTACAGATAGATCTACCTCTGCAGCTATAGCAGCTATGATCTCAACGGGAAGGCGCGGGGCGCTTCCCACGCTCTTGCGCTGGGTCTTCTTGAGTCTGGCCATCTTTCCTAACTGTTGTTGTGTGATGAAGAAATAAAGTAAGAGTGAGCATTACAGCTCGCAAGATAATATATAGTGTAAACAATAATGCAAGTATCTAAATTGATAACTTACTAAAATCCTTTATCAAGTGTAAGATAATCACTTACTGGATATAAGCAAAAACAAGGGATGAAGTTACCAAATACTTCACTATACTTATATCATTTATAAAGCTACTTGAACTACCACTGTTCAAAGTATAATGAGCTTTCAACAGTTCATCACATAGATGAGACTACAAGACAAGATTTGAATAGATTAAATCTTTGAAATATTATTGAATGAAATGAAGTTATGAGATACTTCATTAAGTCCCGATATATATATCCGCATATATATCTCTTTATACATTTCCTGAAAACCTCTATCATGTAAAGTATGAACAGAGTTTGTAACATCCAATGAATTTTTGGAAAGGAAAAGAATTGTGGCATAAACCCGATATCTTGCTGATCAGGCAAAGATACCAATAAGTAACCTTTTCTACTGTAGATGGATGAATTCCTCTCCGGTCATCACCCAGGCCGCATTAGGACCTCGCGCTAGACCGTTACCCGGCCACTCACGCGTGGATGGACTGTCACCAGCCTCTTACACCTTCATAGACCGTACCCCGGCCTGTCGCTTATGCCGACTCAATTAGATGGACTTACTTCCCGAATATTGGGCAAGTAATCAAATTGTTTTCTCAAAACAGCAACCTCGTTGCGAATAAAAAATACACCATAGAGCCGGATCCCTAAGATTTTTGAGCGAATATTCAAGTCTCCTTCGAAAGGAAGATCTTAAATCTGGAAACTAGTTTTTGGGATCCGCTCTAACTTTTAAAATCATTTTGAAGACTCGAAAACATTTTTAAGAATGTTTGAAGTAATGCTGATTTAATAAATTAAATTAGTCCCGATATATTAGAAAATATCTGAATATTATTATTTAAATAATATTCCCATAAGGATAATCCTTATAAAAATAATTGAAGTAAAAGTTTTAAAACTCATACTTGAAATGAATAATAAATAACCAAAGATATACTTATACGAAAGTACGATCTTTATTTGAATAATCGAAAATAAGTTTGATTATCGAAATATTATTCTTTAATAAAATAAAGGATATTATTTAATAAAATAAGTACAGTCATAAGTCCTCGAATGAATATTCAAAATAATATTTATTAAATAAAATAAGCGGAGTCATAAGTCCTCGAATGAATATTTAAGATAATATTCATTAAATAAATAAGCGGAGTCATAAGTCCTCGAATGAATATTCAAAATATTATTCATTAAATAAATAAGCGGAGTCATAAGTCCTCGAATGAATATTCCAAATAATATTCATTAAATAAATAAGCCGAGTCATAAGTCCTCGAATGAATATTCAAAATAACATTCATTGAATAAAATAAAGTTATCGAATAAACCTTATTCGATTAATAGTTTTTAAAAACCATATCAATATATATATATATATATATATATATAAATATATATATATCATATACTCGGGAACATCTACTCCCGGTTTTAGAAAAGGGTTCACCTTTGGGTCCCCTATACTCAGGGTATACACAACTACTGCTTATCTCTAGCATAGGTATTATGCAACTAATAAGCATTTGAACCAACAGATATCTAAATCAAGAATATGAAACAGGCATGCATATATACCATATCACATGCTCCAATATATCGCAAGAATTTGCTAATAAAAAATATGCATTTATCACAAGATCATGCATATACACATATACATCACAACAACAGTTATATGGGTAAAAAACTTGCCTGAGCGACTGGGGGTTACAAATGGCCTGGGACGACTCTGGTAACCTATAAACAACATATAAGTTGGAATTAAACCAAAGTCACTTATAATTCTATACTTTAACCAATTTAGACTCTAACGCTTGCTTTGCGCTTAACGATTCACTTAAGTCGCTCGAGTACCCTCGGCTCCACCATTTTTAATAAATTAACCATTACGAGTTTTAAGGCGATTCTTTCGCGCGTGTCTTACCAACTGCCTATTACACTTTACATAAATGTTTCACACTCCAGTTAGTCCTTTAAGGTCTTTAACCTATATTTCAAATTAAGGCGAGGGGTAATGGTTCGTTCGCGAAACGTCGTTACTTAAAACGGCCGTTTCTCCTAAACCGTACATCGGAATCAAACGAACCACATATCAAAACGAAGCTCGTAACATGAACTATCTAATCATGGCAATGGTCAAAACCTAGAAGGGAGTTCTCGGGTCCTAATGTTAAGAACAAAACAGCCTAAAGTAAATCGGACATTACGACGGCTATGTTTACGCGATTTCCCAATTTAAAACACTCCAATTCAACCCACAATCAATCCACAATCACAACCCAATCAAAAATCCCTCCATACTTCATCATAACAGCCCCAAAAACTCAACATTAACAATTTATACTTATTCTTAAACTTGAATTTAAAACTATACTTAAGTCCTTTAACTAATCAACAAGATTCCAACATCCAATTCACTACAACTCCCTCCCAAACTCTAAACATACAAGCATCAAGCTTCTCTTTTACCATAACAATCAAAACCATCCTAATATACAAAGTAAAGTTAGGGTTTGGAGATGTTATACCTTCCTTGAAGTGATTTGAGTAGCTAGGAAGCCTTAAGAAGCCTTGAGATATCTTAAGGATGCTTGGATCTTAAAGGAAAAACAAAGAAAATCAAGTTAAAAATATTGAAATCGCTATTCATTATCTTCTTCATTGATTTCTTGGAAGAGATTGAGAATGAATTGGAGGCTTAAACTTATAGGATAGCCATATCTATGCATAATGAGTATTAGATAATTACCTTACTAATTAAGGAAGCTTGGAACTTGAATTTTGAATTTTCCTCCTTGAAATGAAGAGAAAAGCCGAGAGCTTCTTGATGAAGACGTGAAATGATTTTTGTGTTTGTGAGTTGTTTTGCCTAGCTTGGTTGCTTTTGATTTGTTTTTGGTTAATTACCTTTTTAACCTTGAACTTTGTGTGGTTTTAAATCAACCACACCTCTTTCCCCTTATGTCATGCTTATGTCACCTTGTGATGTCATCCTCCCTCACTTGCCCTCTTCTTATTGGTTGGATGACCTCATCATCCCTAACCTCCTTGATTAACTCCTAATTGGATGCCTAATGACCGCTGATCTGTTATACGGTTCGCTTAACTTTCGTTCTCGTTTCTCGTTTGAGGGATCATACCCGGGATCTTATTACTTGGGTTTCCTTAACCTTTCTCAATATATTATAATCCTTTTATGATCCTCTCTTATAATCCTTTAATTTAAATCCTTTTTATCCTGTTACCTTATACTCAATTCTTTCTGTATCTAGTGGATTTCCGGGAAAAATCAAAGTGTTCGAATTTGGATTCTGACGATCTTTACATTCACTTATATACCATATAGAGTACTAATAAGGTCTCATAAGATCAATAAAAGAACCCCTACATAGTGTGGTATGAAAAGTTTTCTTATTCAGCATAATCAGCAAAATCATTATTCATAATGGTTTCAAAAATTCCAAAAATTGGGGTTATTATACCTATCAAGGTTTATGTGTCTCCTGAGAATGAAGAAATCACTGATGAAAAGGATGATCTTGCTCTGACTTCAAGAAAAGTTTTTAAGACAACCTCTGACATGGCTCAAGTTGTTTAGAGTCAAGAGACAATAAGTTTTGATATTTCAAAGAAGCAAGTAACCTCTGACATAGCTCAAGTTAACTTGATATCAGAAGATAAATCAAAGACACTCCTACCAGGATTCACTAAAGCAAAACAGACTCAACCTTTGAAGACTGCTGTAAGTGGTTTTGAAGCAAGAGTGGTTACTGGAAAGGAAGCAAGAGATAAAACTGGATTGGGAAGTGCTGATGAAAGAAGAATACAGAACACTACCAATGATCCAACTTCCTTGAGTGAACCAGATATTGGAGCAACTCCTGAGAGATTGAATCAACTGGAATCTGTACAAATGGTTTACGATACCTACTTGAAAGAACACATCTTGTTGTATTTCATGACAGATGGTAGGGTTTATCATATAAGGCAAAATGCCATTACATTGAAGTATTTTGAAGAACTGGAGCATGTACTATTCATACTTCAAGTGAATGACAGATTAACAGAAAGTGTTGCAAACTATTTGAAGGATCAGATTCAGAGACAGAAAAGACTTTATTCTGTTAAGTCTGACAGCACATATCTTCCAAAGTACAGAGATCACAAGGGTGATATAGTTGAAATCAAGCCCAACACTGCTAAGATTATAACTACCTTTCTGGGTTACAGGGCTGTAGAATTCAATCTTGAGTCTGATAAGGCATATTTGATCAGACTGGATCAGGATATAAGAAAAGCTAATATTAATGATCTCAGGGCTGCAATCTTTCAAATTGGTGAAGATACTAAAGAGCTTAAAGATGCTAAAAGGAGGATGATTGACAAACTTAGATATGCTGAGAAATGTTTGTTGAAGAACTATCTCAGAACAACTCCTGACATCAAAGAGATCAGAAGATGAAGCCAAGTCAAGATCTACAACTGATTAAATTCTGATATTTGTACAGACTGAAGCTGTTATCAGAAGTTAAAGATTGGTAAAGCTTTAAGGACTATAAGTTGTAGTTATCTAGTCTAATTCTTATGAATTTGTACTTAATGTTTTTGACATCATCAAATATCTGTTAAACTTGTATATTATGCTAATTTACAAGTTAGGGGAGATTGTTAGATATATTTGATAATGTCATGGCTAATATGATTTGTGTTTAGTTTTCAGATCTTACTTAAACAGGATAAATCAGTACTTACTGGAAGTCAGGACTTAAGGATATCAGTACTTATATTATCAGGAGATAATCATCAGAAGATGGATATCAAAACTTAAGTACTAAAGGACGGTTAGATAAGGACAGCAGCTGATTAAAGGAAAGAAGATCGAGACAAACATAAGAAGAGATATGCATGAAGAAGAAATTCTATGAAGAATAAAATACTTGGAAGAAAAGATATCTAATTGATATATTTTAGGAAGCAGAATTATATTCCATATCAATTGGCGATTATCTTGTAACTGTGTAGTATATAAACACAGACATAGGGTTTACACTATAAGTGTTATCATATTCGAGAAGATTATTCATTGTAACCCTAGCAGCTCTCGTGATATTTGTTCATCACTGAGAGGTAACTGTTCCATACTGTAACAGAGTTTATTGTTTCAATAAAGTTTGTTTTCTGTTACTTGAGTTATTAAAGTTTGATTTGATTGTACTTTGCACTGTATTCACCCCCTCTACAGTGTGTGTGACCTAACAGGGTGGAACATTGTCAAGAGGCGTCACTTAATAACCCTTTCTTACAGATAGAAATCTGTTGTTGACAGAATCATCCTTTCGCTCAATATTGAAAAATCATATTCAATTACGTGTTTCATAAACACAAGAATCTCATGATCGTATTCATAATATTTATTGTTAAGGTAAGAAATGATTCCTATTCTAGATTTTCTAGAGCACGCCTTATATTGATTTAAGTTCACCTAAATCTATCATCGCATGGTAACCATAGGCATATATCTCATATATAAAATTAAATAAACAAGTAAATGTAAAGTGCAATAATGTAAATGTATTTGGTTATGGCCCCATCCTATTTGATCTTTATCAAGCTCATGATAAAGATCAAGGTTAATCTAATATGGTGATGGAAATAAATACAACTACTTATTACATAAGTCTTCTTCTTTGTTTAGACTTCTTTCCATAGCCTTCTTGAGTCTTCAATTACATTACATGATTGAAAGTAAAACTAATCTAATGAACTTACAAGAATAACTCGAGTTACATTCGAGATTTATGATTACAAATATTGACGACATGCAAGTCGTATTTAAAACCAAAACCAAAACCATTACACTAAGGTCGAAAGGCCATAACCATCCACCATGCTCATACAACACATAAAAGCATGTTAAAACACATAATCTGATCTTAATATATCATATTATCCATGATCTAATCATAAAAAGAAAATATGACAAAAATCAGAAAAATCAGAATCAAATCAGAAAAACAAGAATCACTGTTTACGGGCAGTAAACGACGTCAAACGCCTTACAGATGAGTCGTTGATAGCTTTATCTATCAGTTTTGTTCAGACGCTCGTTTACCTATGGAATAGGGTATTCGTTTGCGTAAATTGGACACCAGACCCAGATTTCAGCAAATCTGCAGCAGCCAATTCAGAATCTGTATCTAATATGATTCTCATAATTAGAACAAACATAAATCATGTATATATCAGTATATATAGATTACATAATCATCTTATGATTATACAACTCACATGAATATCATATATTTAAAACCATACATATTTTTAAGCATATTATATCAACATCAAATCATGGCGAATCACGTAAATGCTCATATATCGAAAACAGTTAAACACATAAATGAATTAAAAACTTTTCGCAAGTAGCTCTGATGCCATTGAAGGGTTTTTAGCACATAAACGCAACGAAAACGTAAATTTAAATCTTAAAAAAAACCGAAACCCTCCGCAGGATCCATGCGAAAAATAATATTTAATTCGTAGTTCAGTATGTTTACCTTAAGAAGCTTTACGTTAATGGAAATATGGAGGTCTTTAATGGCGATCCAAAAATGATGAACGGAGATCCTTAGCAGCTTCTCCTCAAGTGTAAAGCACTCCACCGGTATCCACCAAGAAAACGATGTAATGAAGGAGGAGAAGATGGAGAGAATTTGGGTTTTGTAAATCTTTTTGGTTTAGGCAAAAATAGGGTCTATAATAGTATATTTATAGGCAAAATTTTCAGCTGAAAATTTTCCCATAAAATATTATTATTATTAACCCTTTATTATTCTCACTAATAACTAAAACACCTTTTAATTATTAATCCTTTTTCTAAACTCTTTAGAAATAATTCTCTCACTTGATTTAATTTCCAAAAATTAAATTCTTAATTAATAATATTAAGAACCTTTTCTTAATTAATTTATAATCAATTAAATCTCATTTAATCAATTATTAAATTTGCCAATTAATTATTTATTTCATAAATAAATAATTATCAGCCATTATTAATTAATTCCTCCACCATTAAATCATTCTCTTTTATGGTGTGATCCTGTAGGTTCAATATTAAGCCGGTAGTAGAAATAAATAATAATAAAACTATTTTATCATTATTTATATAAATTCTCTAATTCATTAAATATGATTAATTAATTAATCATATTTATTCTACATCGTGAGGGATACTTGTAACACCCCCAGATCCGGGGTCGGGGATCCGGGTCGTCACGGTCTTTCTTTCCACAATATCACTTCACTTAATTAATAATAAATAACCTTATGCTGTGACCCCACACTAACACACACCACAACCCGTTATAGTCTCAGAGATGAAATTTAAATAAGTACAAGTCTTTGAATCCACAATTTAAAAGTTATTACAACCCAAAATGATTACTTGATAAATTTACAGTTAATTGCCATTAACTGCCACAAGTTATAATTATACATAATTGATTCTCAAAAGTAGATGGTCTGATCTACAATAGATCTACCTCTGCAGCTATAGCAGCTACAACATCAACGGGAAGACGCGGGACGCTTCCCACGCGCTTGCGCTGGGTCTGCTGGGGTCTGGCCATCTTTCCTAACTGTTGTTGTGTGATGAAGAAATAAAGCAAGGGTGAGCAGCAAGCCCACCAAAATAATATGTATAATGATTTACAATATATGAGCCTACTCATAATACTCATGAAAGTCTTGGTCAAAAGAAATGAACCAAGTTTGATATCTTAATGCGATGAAGTCGCAAAATATTCAGTATATATACATATATACTTTTCAAAATATTGGAAGTCCTCTTCCATGCATAATATACACAAAGTCCCAGTGTATAACTGTATATATAAAAAAAATATCGTTGCAAGGTGATCTCATATATCTAACCTTGTCTCAACGTTTTTCTGAAAATCTTTGTCATTCATAAGACAATTATTAATTAGATATAAGTTTAAAAGATGAGGTTACCAAATACCCCAATATACTTATATCTTTCCCAATACTACTTGAACTACCACCGTTCAAGTTATAATCAGTTTCAAAAGTTCATCACATAGATGAGACTACAAGACAAGATTTGAATAGATTCAATCTTTGAAATATTATTGAATGAAATAAAGTTACGAGATACTTTATTTAGTCCCGATATATATATATCCACATATATATATCTCTTAAACATTTCCTGGAACCTCTGTTATGTAAAGTATGAACAGAGTTTGAAACATCCAATGAATTTTGGAAAGGAAAAGAATTTTGGCATAAACCCGATATCTCGCTGATCAGGCAAAGATACCAATAAGTAACCTTTTCTACTGTAGATGGATGAATTCCTCACCGGTCATCACCCTGGCCGCATTAGGACCTCGCGCTAGACCGTACCCCGGCCCCTCACGCGTTGATGGACTGCCACCCAGCGACTTACACAATAATAGACCGTACCCCGGCCTGTCGCTTATGCCGACTCAATGAGATGGGCTTACTTCCCGAACGTTGGGCAAGTAATCAAATCATTTACCAAATCTGCAACCTCGTTGCGAATATAAAATACACCACAGAGCCGGATTCCCCAGGTTTTGAGCGAGTATTTAAATCCCCTTTAAAAAGGAAGATCTTAAATATAAAAATGAGTTTTGGGATCCGCTCTGACTTTTAAAAATCATTTTGAAGACTCGAAAACACTTTAAAGAGTGTTTGGAGTAAGGCTGATTTAATGAAGTAAATCAGTCCCCAGAATATTACAAAATATCTGAATATTATTAATTAAATAATATTCCCATAAAGAATAACCTTTTATAAAAATAATTGAAGTAGAAGTTTTAAAACTTATACTTGAAACGAGTATTAAATAACCAAAGATATACTTATATGAAAGTATTATCTTTATTTGAATAATCGAAAATAAGTTTGATTATTAACAGTTTATTCTCTAATGAAATAAAGAATATATTTCAGCAAATAATCGGAGTCATAGATCCTCAAATGAATATTCAAATAATATTCAATAAATAAAATAAGCTGAGTCATAATACCTCGAATGAATATTATAAATAATATTCATTAAATAAAATAAAGGAGTCATACATCCTCAAATGAATATTCAAATAATATTCAATAAATAATATAAAAGAGTCATAAGCCCTCGAATAATATTCGAAATAATATTCAAATAAATAAATAAAGTTAAAGTTATCGAATAAACCTTATTCGATTAATAGTTTGGAAAACTATAACCATATATATATATATAAATATATATATATATATATATATATATATCCATATCCATATATACAAGATTACTCGGGATCCTCGACTCCCGGTTTTTAGAAAATATTTTCACCTTTGGGTCCCTATACTAAGGGTATATGCAAGTTACCGCTATTCTCTAGCATAGGTATTATCAACTGAACCAACAGATATAAATTTCAAGAATATGAAACAGGCATGCATATATACCATATCACATGCTACAATATATCACAAGAATTTGCTAATAACAATCATGCACTATCACAAGATAATGCATATACATATATTTACATCACAACAACAGTTATAACTGGTAGAAAACTTGCCTGAGCGACTGGGGTTACGAATGGCTCGGGACGAGTCTGATAACCTATAAACAACAAGTAAGTTGGAATTAAACCAAAGTCACTTGTAAATCTATACTTTAACTAACTTAGACTCTAACGCTTATTCTGCGCTTACTGATTCGCTTAAGTCACTCGGGTACCCTCGGCTCCACCATTTTTAATAATTTAACCTTTACGAGTTTTAAAGCGATTCCTTCGCGAATGTCTTACCAACTGCCTAACACACTTACCATAAATGTTTCATACATTAATTAACCCTTTTTGGTCTTTAACCTATGTTTCAAAGTAAGGCGAGGGAAAAAGTTTCGTTCGCAAAACGCCGTTACTTGAAACGGTCGTTTCTCCTAAACCGTGCATCGGAATCGAACGAACTACATATCAAAACGAAGCTCGTAACATGAGCTACCTAAACATGGCAGTGGTCACAATCTAGCAGGGGGTCCTCGGGTCCTAATGTTATGCACAAAACAGTCTAAAGAAAATCGGACGTTACGACGGCTATGTTTACGCGATTACCAATATTTATACCACTCCAATTCTTTACCAATTCACTACAAACCACCCAACCATCATCAATACCTCAAACACAACTTATATCAAGGCAAAGTCAGTCCATAATCTCAAGGTTTTCCAACTTATTCAACCACAAACATGATCTACTAACCATAACTTAAGATTCATTAACCATTAACCAAGATTCATATCCAAAATCACCACAAATCCAACCAAACCATCTATCATACATGGATCTTGCTATACATACATGGATATTTCTATATATACATTAATCCATCCATAAACTCATCAAAACTCAAAGTTCAAACTATAAGTTAAAGGTGAAAGTTGTTTATACCTCCTTGAAGCTTCCTAACACAACCCAAGAGCTTTGAATGCCTAAAAGAACCTTGATCCTTGCTTGTATAACCTTAATCTTTCATAAAAATTCAAGAAAACTAAAGTTATTTCTTGAAGGTTACTATTCACCATCTTCTTCCTTGATTTATAGAAAAAGATTGGCTTGGAATTAGAAGCTTAAACTTATAGGAAGTATGTAACTATCCATGGGGAAGCTTAGATAATTACCTTGCTAAATAGTAAGTGGTGGAGCTTGGATCTTCAAATTTTAAGAAATGGGCCGAGAGCTAGCTTGGGAAGAAGATATTTTTGTGTTTTGTTTGATGAAAATGAAATGATTTGCTTGGTTGGTTGATTTTTGTGTTGTTTTTGGTTAATGACTTAATTAACCTTGATTTTGTGTGGTTATAATTCAACCACACTTCCTTCCCTTCTATGTCATGCTTGTGTCACCTTGCACATGTCATTATGCTCCCACTTGTCCACACCTTGTGGTTTGATGATGTCACAATCCCTGGCTTCTTGTACAAGCTTGTCTCTTGGTCACTTATTTGTTTTACGGTTCGCTTATCTTTCGTTCTCGTTTATCGTTTGAGGGATCATACCCGGGATCTTATTACTTAGGTTCCCTTAACCTTTCTCAATATATTATATTCCTTTTATGATCCTCTCCTATAATCCTTTAATTTCAATCCTTTTTATCCTGTTACCTTATACTCAATTCTCTCCGTATCTTGTGGATTTCCGGGAAAAATCAAAGTGTTCGGAATTGGATTCTGACGATCTTTACATACACTTATATACCACATAGAGTACTAATAATATCCCATAAGATCAATAACAGAACCCCTACATAGCGTGGCATGAAAAGTTTTCTCGTTCAGCAAAAACACTATTCATAAGAGTTTCAAAATTTCTCAAAAATTGGGGTTATTACAGTCTCCCCTCCTTAAAAGGATTCCGTCCCGGAATCAGATAGAAAACAAATGGGGATACTTTCTTAGCATTACACTTTCTAACTCTCGAGTCAATTTTCCACATTGTGGTTCTACCACCAAACTCTGCCTAGTTTGATAATCCTTCTCCTAAGCACTTGTTCCTTTTCACTCTATAACCCTTCCTGGTTGCTCCATATAGGTTACGTCGGGTTGCATATCTATGCGCTCATATGCCCCTATTTGACTGGCATCCGAATTACACTTCCTTAACATTGATACGTGGAACACGTTATGAACTTGCTACATATTCGGGGTTAGGGCTAGCTTATATGCTAACTTCCCAAACGTCTTAATATATCCAAGGGTCCAACAAATTGTAGACTTAGCTTTCCTTTCTTTCCGAACCTCATCAATTCTTTCCAAGGGATACCTATAACATTACTAGGTCCCCTATTTCATACTCTTTATCCTTTCGTGTCAAATCAACATACTTATCATGTCCATCTTGGGCTACTACCAGCCGTCCTCTGATTAGATCTATCATATCCTTGGTCCTTTGGACTACTGCGGGTCCGAGCATCTTGCACTCTACAACTTCATCCTAACATAAGGGAGATCGACATTATCTTCCCTCAAGGATCTCATAAGGCGACATCTCGATAATGACATATGATCTATTGTCGTAAGATAACTCAATCCGAATTAAGTGATCATTCCAAATTCTTTCAAGTCTATTGCACAGACTCTCATTATAGCTTTTATCATTAGAGCTTCTGCTTCTCAATACCCATTCTTTTCCAGTTCGTAATCGCTACTACCTTCCGTTCCTAATATTATACTGGTTATACTTTTGCTCGTTAGCGTTCTATAACCTTTTAATAACCACGTCAACCTTAGTATCACGAATGTGTTCCCATTCCGCATACTACCACCACTTTATTACTCCTTATTCAGTTGTTTCTATTTTCCAAAATTTGATCAATCAAATAGAAGTAAAGGAATTTGTTGAGAGATCACTATGATCATGAACACTTGTTATATTGCATAGTTAGTACAGAAGGTGGCCAGCCTTTAGTACTTGACAAGCAATTAAACAATAGCTGGTATCCTACTCGGCTTCTATCACACAGATAGATAGTCATTCGGCAATACCTCCCCTTTTGGAAGGGTTGTTCTTCTCAGCTTACATGAAATGAAAAGAAGAGAAAAGAACGAACTGAAGAGAATTGTATATATGAAAAAAATATACTGCCACAAAATATCTGGCTTGGAACCTACCTCTGAACTATAGAGGTTTGTCATAGGAGAACAAAACATATACGTATTTATATCAGCATCAAGCATTATAGCCTCGTATTTCCCATGCCTAAATATTTTCGCTATCCCGTCCATCATTCTATGGACCCACACTCTTCCTTGAGCTTATACATAATCACCTTTGAAACTCCCTCGACATCGAAAATCGAATCTGGGATCTCATTCTAGACATCATCGTTACTTGAATTTCTATGCTTGCACCGCAACCTTCCTCGTATAATAATACGACTCTCTATTGATAAGAAAGAATAATTATTCACTAGGTAGATACTCTACTTAATTAGTCTATCAATGATAACTTATACACTACCACTACCCGATTAGTGGTACTCAATCTCAACACCCATTCCAATACAACTCTCACGGTTGTAATCAGCTCATTAATCGCAGAATCATTACTGCCTTACTATGGTCCACCACTGACCTACTGTAGTCATTCATTTTCCATGAAGTCTTAATAACTAACCATACGGAGTCCATACATCTCGTATCTAATTCTCCTAAGGAGTTAACATAACCACCAATCACAATTCATGAAGAACACTCCAAACTCTGACGTACTTTCATGACATGAAGCAGATAAAATTTGCAGAAGAGTTTCGCTCAAAGCAATGATAGCAGGTTAATACCATTCTTAATCATATGCCTTCAATAGAAGACTTAACTCAAAGGTTTGTTTAGTCCTTTTTGAACTATGGTCCTGGCTTATCTCAAGATAGTATCTTCTGAGATAGATAGCCCGCTCATGGCGATTACACGAATTAAACCTTTACTAACTACTATTAGAGTTGGGTATTGCACAGTCATCAGAAGGAATGTCAATCTTCCAAACCATAATACAACCTTCACAGTTTTAACCATCATCACTGTATTCCTTTGGCACAAGTGCCTATAATTATCCTCTTACCTTTAAAGTGTCGGCCACCTCTTTGGCCTTTCCTGATAGTACAATTTCCTTACAGTCAATGTCATTTTAACCACCTCCAAATAATTTTCTACCTCATTTCAATCACAGCTTATGTGAAGATGTATTCCTTAAAATCTGATGAGTAAAAAAAAAATCACCATTTTTCCATAAGTTATTGCCTCAGTCTTTAGAGGTTAATCACTGTCACGACTGACTCTCAACTATACTTAGAACATCTTTTATCTTAAGTCCTAATTGCCTAGAACAATTTCAACCTTTACTGGTTTGATCCATACTTTCTCGTGGTTTAACACGTGCCCCACTTGGCATCATTATAATTACGTCATATTTCCTTTATCCCCATTTCCATTCTTGAGAATTTTGAATATTACCTTTTTCCTTATAAAACCTCTAAGGTTATCCTTCAATCGTTCCTCCTGTATTCCCTAGATACAGGGCATATCACAATACCATTTACTAATAGTAGAACCATTGTTTATATACTTCTGAAGAATTTCTCCACTGATCCTTAAAGGTTATTATTACCTTAATCCTTTCCAATTCATACTGTCAAAACTCATACTATCCCTATTAAGGGTGAAATGCCAACCTTTATGCATTCCCCTAGGATTCGTTTTAAGTTACCGATGTTCTATCCTTAATTCCACCTTTAAAAAGGTACAAGCATCCTTCCATGGATAAATAAAGTCATATATCCCTGATATGGGTATCTTATTCAATCATTCCCACCTCGATAGTAAATGCCTAATTTCACAATAACATCTGTATACAAAATGAGGTTAATCAAAATGGCCTCCAAAAGATAACAACGGTTATCCGCTTTTCTTGCCTAATCTGGTAACGATAACATGGATGTTCTGGAAGATATTGGTCGTGTTCAACGTGAACTTCTTCTTAATAATTCCTTATTTACTTTTGTTGTTTATCTCAACAGTCACCTCAATGTTGGGATATCTTTCATATCTGGCGTCTCCCTTTCTGGGTATCATGCCACCGGTCTTACACTTCACCTTCTTGAAGGTCACTTCCTTCATCCAATTTTCTTAATTTCTTACTTTCTTATCCCCTTAGTCTATCCGCGTCTCATTATTTATCCTTCGAATTATCTCAAGGTTTCCTCGAATCCTCCCAACTTACAGGGGATAAACTATATGCATCTCTTATGCCTTCAACCGTCAACTTTAACTCATGGTGAATCACCCTCATCCTGACGATCATATACTTTTCTATTTCTATTAATAGGAGTCTTTAGGGTTTCCTCATACCCAACTCCCTTATCATTCCTCAAACTCTGTTGCCTTTTTATTCCTTTCCACTTCAATTCCTTTTTATTTTCCTTTCTCTTATCATTATTTCATGAACCAACACAACATAAGCATTGATTTCAAATATCCCGTCATTCTGGATTCGCGTCTTCAGAACGAATCTTAACAACTTTTACAGCTTAGATTCATAATTCATCATACTCGTCTGCCTTTGTTCTGGCTCTAAAGCTTTTACACTATTCCATAACCTTGGGAATTACGATCCCGAAAACAATTGGCTGAACTTTAATCAGTTTATTATAATCTCTTGCTCCGTGCCTTCCTTGGCCTTTCACCAGCGGGTGGTCTCTCTCTTGGGAGGGTAAGTGACAAAACAGTCTTTTGTGGTTCGTCAATCATTTAGAATCTCAAATGATTCATCTATTTCCTTTAGCCAGGTTCTTGCCTCGACTGGGTCAGCTTGTTCCTTGGAACTCTGAGAGCTTAGCGACTTAAAGGTCATGAAAGAATTTCCCACCGCACTGTCTCCTCAGAGTGGTGGTTGGGGATAATAGTCTAAGTTCTGTCTAGACAGGTCTATGAATTGCCGTATAGGAGTACCGTCTCGGGTCTCCTTTCCTTACTCGACTTTCTGTTTCCTTATTATGAAATGTTTCATCCTACTCCCCATAATCGGGGTCATCTTTTAATTTAAAATCCTCATTTTCCACTCCATTATGTCATGGGTTCCTTCTATCTTGATGGCGACCTCCCTGACTATCGCGTTCAGGGTTTGCTCTAAATCTTATTCCTCAACTATGGCTCTCATCTAAGTTCTCATCCTTACACTCTTGAACTTTCGGAACCCAAATTCTATAGGAATACCTCATTATTCCCTTATCATCTTTCTCGATATTAATCTTTTATCTAATTGTTGGCTCTCTACCTTCATTCATAACTTTTTCTGGCACAATATGATCTTTTCCAATAATTCGGGCTGTATTGCAATCTCAAACAGCTTTTCGGTACCGGCTCCGGTTACCTTCACTTCTATTTCCATTTTCTCAAAATCTCTTATAAACTCTCCAAAAGGCATTATCATCTTGAGTCTCTCCTTTTTACTAAGGGCATCAGCCACCATATTGGCTTTCCCCGAATGATAAAGAATCTCCCAATCATTATTCTTGGTTAGCTCTAACTGCCTCTTCTGGCATATGTTGAGCTCTTTGTGACGTGAAAATGTACTAGAGCACTTATGGCTTAGGTAATTCTCGCACTTCTCTCCATACAAGTAGTGCCTCCAATCTTTAGGGTAAAACTATTGCAACGAGCCTAAGCTCATGGGCGGGGATATCGAATTTCATATTACCTTAATTGTCTTGACGCAGACGCGATTATCTTGCTGCGCTAAGAAGCACCCTAATTCCTTATGCGAAGCGTCACTTACAAATCACAAAATCTCCTTTTTCCATCCGGCAACGCCAACATAGGGGCCGTCACCAACCTTTGCTTCAGTTCTTAAAAGCTGTTCTCGCATTTCTCTGTCTATTCGAACTTCTCAGTCTTATGAGTAAGCCGCGTTAAAGGGGGCTACTATCTTTACAAATTTGAACGAACCTCCGGTAGTGATCGACCAATCCTACCTCTGGTAGTTGACCTAACCATGGTCATCAATTCATCAGTAGCCCTTTATCCATTCTTGTCAGGATCCTCCATGGGATCCTCCTCAGCAACTATCCCTTCTAGGACAACATCCTTAATATCAACATCATCCGGTCCTGCATTAGGACACTCTATCGGATCCACAATCCGATCTCCAATTAGTAATAAAATATCATCGCGCTGTTGCTCCTCAACCTCAGGGTTCGGAGTCCCGCTACTCTATACGATAACGAACTACGCTTCTATCGCTACATTTATAAGGGTTCCCATAAGGGTTTTAACTGTCAGTACTACGTTAGGTAGTCCGACTATGAACTTGGCAAGAGTTCTTATTATCTTAGTGAACTTATTATCTTTACGTCCCATCATCTTTTAGGTTTATAACGCTTAGCTCTGATACCATTTCTGTAACACCCCCAGATCCGGGGTCGGGGATCCGGGTCGTCACGGTCTTTCTTTCCACAATATCACTTCACTTAATTAATAATAAATAACCTTATGCTGTGACCCCACACTAACACACACCACAACCCGTTATAGTCTCAGAGATGAAATTTAAATAAGTACAAGTCTTTGAATCCACAATTTAAAAGTTATTACAACCCAAAATGATTACTTGATAAATTTACAGTTAATTGCCATTATCTGCCACAAGTTATAATTATACATAATTGATTCTCAAAAGTAGATGGTCTGATCTACAATAGATCTACCTCTGCAGCTATAGCAGCTACAACATCAACGGGAAGACGCGGGACGCTTCCCACGCGCTTGCGCTGGGTCTGCTGGGGTCTGGCCATCTTTCCTAACTGTTGTTGTGTGATGAAGAAATAAAGCAAGGGTGAGCAGCAAGCCCACCAAAATAATATGTATAATGATTTACAATATATGAGTCTACTCATAATACTCATGAAAGTCTTGGTCAAAAGAAATGAACCAAGTTTGATATCTTAATGCGATGAAGTCGCAAAATATTCAGTATATATACATATATACTTTTCAAAATATTGGAAGTCCTCTTCCATGCATAATATACACAAAGTCCCAGTGTATAACTGTATATATAAAAAAAATATCGTTGCAAGGTGATCTCATATATCTAACCTTGTCTCAACGTTTTTCTGAAAATCTTTGTCATTCATAAGACAATTATTAATTAGATATAAGTTTAAAAGATGAGGTTACCAAATACCCCAATATACTTATATCTTTCCCAATACTACTTGAACTACCACCGTTCAAGTTATAATCAGTTTCAAAAGTTCATCACATAGATGAGACTACAAGACAAGATTTGAATAGATTCAATCTTTGAAATATTATTGAATGAAATAAAGTTACGAGATACTTTATTTAGTCCCGATATATATATATCCACATATATATATCTCTTAAACATTTCCTGGAACCTCTGTTATGTAAAGTATGAACAGAGTTTGAAACATCCAATGAATTTTGGAAAGGAAAAGAATTTTGGCATAAACCCGATATCTCGCTGATCAGGCAAAGATACCAATAAGTAACCTTTTCTACTGTAGATGGATGAATTCCTCACCGGTCATCACCCTGGCCGCATTAGGACCTCGCGCTAGACCGTACCCCGGCCCCTCACGCGTTGATGGACTGCCACCCAGCCACTTACACAATAATAGACCGTACCCCGGCCTGTCGCTTATGCCGACTCAATGAGATGGGCTTACTTCCCGAACGTTGGGCAAGTAATCAAATCATTTACAAAATCTGCAACCTCGTTGCGAATATAAAATACACCACAGAGCCGGATTCCCCAGGTTTTGAGCGAGTATTTAAATCCCCTTTAAAAAGGAAGATCTTAAATATAAAAATGAGTTTTGGGATCCGCTCTGACTTTTAAAAATCATTTTGAAGACTCGAAAACACTTTAAAGAGTGTTTGGAGTAAGGCTGATTTAATGAAGTAAATCAGTCCCCAGAATATTAGAAAATATCTGAATATTATTAATTAAATAATATTCCCATAAAGAATAACCTTTTATAAAAATAATTGAAGTAGAAGTTTTAAAACTTATACTTGAAACGAGTATTAAATAACCAAAGATATACTTATATGAAAGTATTATCTTTATTTGAATAATCGAAAATAAGTTTGATTATTAACAGTTTATTCTCTAATGAAATAAAGAATATATTTCAGCAAATAATCGGAGTCATAGATCCTCAAATGAATATTCAAATAATATTCAATAAATAAAATAAGCTGAGTCATAATACCTCGAATGAATATTATAAATAATATTCATTAAATAAAATAAAGGAGTCATACATCCTCAAATGAATATTCAAATAATATTCAATAAATAATATAAAAGAGTCATAAGCCCTCGAATAATATTCGAAATAATATTCAAATAAATAAATAAAGTTAAAGTTATCGAATAAACCTTATTCGATTAATAGTTTGGAAAACTATAACCATATATATATATATATAAATATATATATATATATCCATATCCATATATACAAGATTACTCGGGATCCTCGACTCCCGGTTTTTAGAAAATATTTTCACCTTTGGGTCCCTATACTAAGGGTATATGCAAGTTACCGCTATTCTCTAGCATAGGTATTATCAACTGAACCAACAGATATAAATTTCAAGAATATGAAACAGGCATGCATATATACCATATCACATGCTACAATATATCGCAAGAATTTGCTAATAACAATCATGCACTATCACAAGATAATGCATATACATATATTTACATCACAACAACAGTTATAACTGGTAGAAAACTTGCCTGAGCGACTGGGGTTACGAATGGCTCGGGACGAGTCTGATAACCTATAAACAACAAGTAAGTTGGAATTAAACCAAAGTCACTTGTAAATCTATACTTTAACTAACTTAGACTCTAACGCTTATTCTGCGCTTACTGATTCGCTTAAGTCACTCGGGTACCCTCGGCTCCACCATTTTTAATAATTTAACCTTTACGAGTTTTAAAGCGATTCCTTCGCGAATGTCTTACCAACTGCCTAACACACTTACCATAAATGTTTCATACATTAATTAACCCTTTTTGGTCTTTAACCTATGTTTCAAAGTAAGGCGAGGGAAAAAGTTTCGTTCGCAAAACGCCGTTACTTGAAACGGTCGTTTCTCCTAAACCGTGCATCGGAATCGAACGAACTACATATCAAAACGAAGCTCGTAACATGAGCTACCTAAACATGGCAGTGGTCACAATCTAGCAGGGGGTCCTCGGGTCCTAATGTTATGCACAAAACAGTCTAAAGAAAATCGGACGTTACGACGGCTATGTTTACGCGATTACCAATATTTATACCACTCCAATTCTTTACCAATTCACTACAAACCACCCAACCATCATCAATACCTCAAACACAACTTATATCAAGGCAAAGTCAGTCCATAATCTCAAGGTTTTCCAACTTATTCAACCACAAACATGATCTACTAACCATAACTTAAGATTCATTAACCATTAACCAAGATTCATATCCAAAATCACCACAAATCCAACCAAACCATCTATCATACATGGATCTTGCTATACATACATGGATATTTCTATATATACATTAATCCATCCATAAACTCATCAAAACTCAAAGTTCAAACTATAAGTTAAAGGTGAAAGTTGTTTATACCTCCTTGAAGCTTCCTAACACAACCCAAGAGCTTTGAATGCCTAAAAGAACCTTGATCCTTGCTTGTATAACCTTAATCTTTCATAAAAATTCAAGAAAACTAAAGTTATTTCTTGAAGGTTACTATTCACCATCTTCTTCCTTGATTTATAGAAAAAGATTGGCTTGGAATTAGAAGCTTAAACTTATAGGAAGTATGTAACTATCCATGGGGAAGCTTAGATAATTACCTTGCTAAATAGTAAGTGGTGGAGCTTGGATCTTCAAATTTTAAGAAATGGGCCGAGAGCTAGCTTGGGAAGAAGATATTTTTGTGTTTTGTTTGATGAAAATGAAATGATTTGCTTGGTTGGTTGATTTTTGTGTTGTTTTTGGTTAATGACTTAATTAACCTTGATTTTGTGTGGTTATAATTCAACCACACTTCCTTCCCTTCTATGTCATGCTTGTGTCACCTTGCACATGTCATTATGCTCCCACTTGTCCACACCTTGTGGTTTGATGATGTCACAATCCCTGGCTTCTTGTACAAGCTTGTCTCTTGGTCACTTATTTGTTTTACGGTTCGCTTATCTTTCGTTCTCGTTTATCGTTTGAGGGATCATACCCGGGATCTTATTACTTAGGTTCCCTTAACCTTTCTCAATATATTATATTCCTTTTATGATCCTCTCCTATAATCCTTTAATTTCAATCCTTTTTATCCTGTTACCTTATACTCAATTCTCTCCGTATCTTGTGGATTTCCGGGAAAAATCAAAGTGTTCGGAATTGGATTCTGACGATCTTTACATACACTTATATACCACATAGAGTACTAATAATATCCCATAAGATCAATAACAGAACCCCTACATAGCGTGGCATGAAAAGTTTTCTCGTTCAGCAAAAACACTATTCATAAGAGTTTCAAAATTTCTCAAAAATTGGGGTTATTACAATACTTCTCAGCATATCGCGACTATCCGGATAATACGAATTCACTGCTTAGAATACCAAGAACCTATTCAGTGAGTAGTTACCGTACAATCAATTCCTTCTACCCTGCAATGTCACGATTAAATATAAGGCATGGAACTTGTGTCAAGCCTATCTTATTTAATCACTTGCTTTCCCATTCACTATGCTTAGTTCTATTTAATGTAAATTAGAAACTCCTTTCTAATTTCATTCACTCTGGCCAGAGATTCCTGAACTAGCATAAGTGGATTAGCATTGAACATTCTTTTCCTTCACTGAAAGGGGTAGATCCTTTATTGATCATACACTATCTTCGTGTACAAATTCCTATACCCAGTAGAGCCCTTATAATTGTCCCTTGAGACTATGAACTAAACCAAAGCATAGTTTAATGTACACAAGATGACTATGATGACCTCAAGTCTAAGGATACTTGTACAACTATCACTATGTGAACAACTGCTGACACGTGAGTGAACTCCATCAGTTGTTCAGCTGTGTGAGTCATGTTCAGTGAACTTATTCTATAATAAGCACCTACATACTAGCTATAGTGTCACCACACAAATGTCTATGAGAACAGACATCCTTCATAATGAAGCAAGCATAGTATGTACCGATCTTAGCGGATTATTAATTACTAGTTAGTAATCCTACGACCAGGAACTATTTAAGTTTAAAGTTATCATCTTTTAGGTCTCATTATTATGATCTCATCACAATCCATAAAAAGCTTTACTCTAAACTGTGGTATATCTTATTTAAACATTTAAATAGATAGAGCCCGCAATAAAAACAAAACAAGTCTTTTATTAATATCAATGAAATCAAAACAGATTACATAAAAGTTATTCCTAAATCCTCATACATGATTGGACTTAGGACATATCTCTTTCATCAACAAGGTCTCAAACTTGGACGAGCGCGAAGCTCTGAGCATCTTCAGAAGAAACTTAGATCCAGAGCACAATTAAAGATACATAGTAGAACTGATCAATATGGAGCCACAAATCCTGGCAGCAGCTTACTCCATGGCATCTAGATTCATAAAGGAAACTGATGTACTTCAGGCAATGAGTATGACCCGGAGTGGGGGATCTAGGAGTAAAAACTCTGATGACTAACCGAAAGGGGGTTACCATCAGCACAAAATGTTCAAGCAAAGCCAGCAGAACTAAGAAAGACAAGCTACTCCAGTTTTTTAGAAGCTCGGTCCTAAGCCGGAGTCCAAGAGAGCGATCCAGGACCCACAAGCAGTCCCAGGAGCTAAAGCAGGAGCCGGACTGGACTCCTCTCAACATGACCCGGGAGGAAATCTTGAAGGAGATAAAAGACAAACCTTTTTATTATCCTCCGAAGCCGATGCAAACTCCTCCGGAGAGCAGACCTTACAATAGGCAATGCGATTATCATGAGACACATGGCCACAAGACGGAGAACTGCTTATCACTCAAGTACTTCATCGAGGACAAAGTAAAGAAAGGAAACCTGAACAAGTACTTGGTCCGGGACAGCAACAACCGAGGAGAGGCGCAGAAGAGAGGAAAGAACATAGTTAATGTGGTCATAGGAGGCTCTCACTCCCCACCACGAAGCCCGGACTTCGGCGAAGAAGTGCTCTCAATCCAATCAATCCCAGATCTGGTGATATCCTTCAGCAGTAAGGACTACGAAGGAGTCAACCCCCACCATAATGCAGCTTTAGTTGTCATCTTGGACATCTTTGATAATGAAGTAAGAAGAATGCTGATAGACAATGGCTCCTCGATAAATATTCTCTTCAAGCACACAGTTGATCGAATGCAGTTAGGGAGCGTTGGCTCAAATGATTATCGGGAGGATCCACTCTATGGGTTCAGACACAACTTAGTCCCGATCCAAGGGACCTTGTATCTACCTATCATTTTTGGAACCGCTCCTAACCAAGTA
This sequence comes from Apium graveolens, assembly GCF_009905375.1. NCBI lineage: Eukaryota > Viridiplantae > Streptophyta > Magnoliopsida > Apiales > Apiaceae > Apium > Apium graveolens. The sequence goes on from NC_133652.1 coordinate 213,429,791, forward strand.
ACTCATGTCATCAAGTTCTATGTCATCAACACTCCTTCATCATACAATGGAATCATTGGCAGGTCAGCTCTAACTATGATGCAAGCAATAACTTCAATCTCCCATCTCAAGATCAAGTTCCCAACACCACGAGATTCGGAGAAATAAAGGGAGATTATGGAGTTTCTGAAATATGTTACAACTAGGGGTTAGTCATGGCAGAAACCCACCAGGACAACAAAAGAAAGGCCACAGTCCTTTATAACAGCAATGCATAAGAAGCACCGACCCCGGCCAAGGGAAGAAGCAAAAAAAGAAGTACAATTCATTGAATCAAGTCCGAATCCAGAAGCAAACATACCAAGTGCAGAAGAACTGACAGGCAACCAAGTCATGGTAGTCGACAAGGTAAGTCAGGTCCTAGACCAAGCCAGTCCTACCATGCAAACAACCAAAGGTAAAGAATTAGAACAAATCAGCATATATTTGAAGAAGAACTCTGAAGCCCGAATTCACCAAATGGTCTCGACCAAAGACCAAGCAAAAATCGAATCCGTAGTTAAAACAGAGGAAATTCTGATCGAGGAAAGCAGTCCTAACAAAAAGGTGAATATCGGGCCAGGACTCGGAGAAATATTTAAAGAAGAACTGGTGTCCTTGCTCCGGGAGTACAAAGATGTGTTTTCCTGGAGTTCAAGAGACATGACCGGACTACATGAGTCCATAGCAATGCACAACTTGGATGTCAACCCGAACAGAAGGCCGATCAAGCAGAAGCAAAGAAACTTTGCCCCGGAGAGGCAAAAGGCAATAGACGAAGGAGTAGAGAAGTTATTCAAAGCAGAAATCATCAAGGAAATCAAGTACCCTTAGTGGTTAGCTAATGTTGTCATGGTAAAGAAGTCAAACGACAAATGGAAAATGTGTGTGGACTACACTGATTTGAATGATGCATGCCCGGAGGACCCATACCCTCTCCCCAATATTGATCAGTTGATAGATGCCACCTCCGGACATATCATGCTAAGTTTTATGGATGCCTTCTCCGGGTACAACCAGATCAAGATGAACCTGAAGGACATACCTAAGACAACATTCATAACTCACAGAACATTCTATGCTTATGTGATGTTTCCATTTGGATTGACAAGCGCAGGATCCACTTACCAAAGAGCCATGAACAAGATATTCAAGTCCCAAATCGGGAGGAACTTAGAGTGCTATGTCGAGGACATGATTACCAAATCAACAACTATACCAGGACACGTAGAAGATCTGAAGGAGTGTTTTAACAACCTAAGGAAGAACCAGCTTAAACTGAATTCGGAGAAATGTACCTTCGGAGTAGGAGCAGGAAAGTTCTTAGGGTTTATAATCAGCAACCGAAGAATAGAACCTAATCCAGAGAAGATAAAAGCAATCCAGGAGATGAGGGCTCCCAGGACCCAAAAAGATGTGCAAAAGCAAGTAGGATCCCTAGCAGCACTCGAGAGATTTGTCTCAAAGCTAGTAGAGAGGTGCTTACCGTTATTCGATTTGCTCAAGAGAGCAAACAACAAGAAAGAGGTAAACTGTAGTCCGGAGTGGCAAAAGGCATTTGAGGACATCAAGTCCTACCTCTCTCAGCCACCAGTCCTAACTAAAGCTCAACCAGGAGAGCCTCTCTACTTACACTTATCAGCGGGAGAACAAGCAGTCGGAGCTTCCCTAATCAGGGAAGAAAATGGAAGAAAGCACCCAGTTTACTATGTAAGCCAAGTACTTAAAGATGCGGAGACCAGGTACCCAAGTTTAGAAAAATTTTCCTTTGCCTTGGTCACGACATCGAGAAAACTCAGACACTACTTCCAAGGAAGAGAGATCAGACTTGTGACTAATCACCCCCTAATGAAGATAATTCACAAACTGGATGTCTCGGGAAGGCTAGTCAATTGGGTTATGGAGTTAATCCAGTTCAATTTAAGCTTCATTCACAGGACTGCCATCAAAGCTCAAGCACTTGCAGATTTTATAATCGAATATGACTTCCCGGAAGAAGAACCAGAACCAATGACCATAGATCCAGAGACATATCAAGCTTCGAACTCAGGAGCCTATACCCTGAAAGTAGATGGTTCTTCAACAAGTGAGAGGTCGGGAGCCAGACTTATACTAACCTGTCCTGAGGGATTCACTATTCAAATAACTATATCTTTCTGCTTCCCGACAACAAACAACCATGCGGAATATGAGGCATTAATTTCAGGACTGAAGCTATCCAGGACCCTCAAAGTCCAGGACCTGAACATCTTCAGCGACTCCCAAATAGTGGTCAAACAAATAAACGGAGAATACATAGCAAAGGACCCAATTCTGGCAAAGTATCAAGCACTGATTCAAAGCTACTTAGCTTCAATCCCGAAGCATCAAGTCCTGCAGATATGTCAAGAAGAAAATGAGAAAGCGGATATCATATCCAAGCTAGTCCGGAACTCATCAGATCTGGACTGCTCAATTTACTTTGAAGAACTCCAAAAACCATCTATTGATTCCGAAGAAGTCTTGGAGATCGAAAGCAACCAGAACTGGATGACTCCTTTTATCAACTACTTAGAGAAAGGAGAACTCCCAGAAGACAAAGGAAAATCTCAAAGACTAAAAGCAAAAGCAGCTAAGTTCATCCTTGAAGAAGGACTACTATACCGCAGGACCTTCTCCTCTCCTATTCTAAAATGCATCGGCTCAGAAGAAGCAAAGTACAGTTTAATGGAAGTCCATGAAGGGATATGCGGCGATCACATATCGGCAAAGGACCTAGCTCATAAAATCATAAGGCAAAGCTACTACTGGCCCACTATTCACCAAGATACAGTAGAGTTCGTGAAAAAGTACAAGGAATGCCAGCTCTTCAGCAATGTGTCCCGAATTAGCCCAGTCCTACCTTCCTCGGTCCTATCTGGGGCATTGACATCATGGGACCCTTTCCCCAGGCCAAAGGCGATCTCAGGTACTTGTCAGTTTCAATTGATTACATGACCAAATGGGTTGAAGCGAAAGTAATGAGGACCATAAACCAGCAGGACTGCATAAATTTTATGGACAATATTTTGATGAGGTTTGAGATTCCAAAAGTCCTAGTACAAGATAATGGACCACAGTTCATCGGATCATAATTCGAGTCCTACCTCCAAGAGCGCGGGATCAAGCACAAAAAGTCATCAGTAGTATATCACCAAGGAAACAGACAAGTAGAAGTCACCAACAGAATCCTGCTCCGGGGTATTGAGAAGAGACTCAAAGAAAGCAAGAACAAATGGCCAGAAGAACTACCAAGTGTACTATGGTCCTACAGGACAAGCCCTAGGACAAGCACCGGAGAGACTCCATTCAAACTAGCCTATGGCACAGAAGCAATGCTTCCAATTGAGGTGGGATCTCCTTCTCACAGGGCAATCAACTTCGATGAAGTAGCCAATGAAGAAGAACTCAGAACAAACATGGAGCTAATTAATGAGGTCCGGGACCAAGCTGTAGAAAAGATGGAGAGATATAAGGAGAAGATAAATGAGCATTTCAGTGGGAAGTCCAGAGTCAAAAACTTCCAAGTTGGAGACTTGGTTCTTCGAGACACAGAAGCATCAGATCCTACAAACACTGGAAATCTAATGCCCAAATGGGAAGGACCATACAAGGTCAAAGAGGTCCTGAGACCAGGTGCCTACAAACTCTTGAACGAGGATGGCTCAGAAGTCCCCAATACCTGGCATGGACTCAGACTAAGGAAATTCTACCAATAGGAAAAAGCAAACAAAGCAACCAAAATCTTGTAGCCAATATGGTAAGAAACCAGTTTGTTTTTCCTTATATTTTGTATGAATAAAAATTCAGATTAATGAAAAGCATTTCTCTACATTACATTTATTAAATTTATCCAAAAAAGCAACCACTAGTCCGGACCAATTATTAGTCTGTACTAGAGCAGCCATATTTACTTAGAATTAATTTTTTAAGTAAAACAACAACCACTAGTCCGGACTAATTATTAGTTAAGACTATAACAAACATATTTACTTAGAATTATTTTTTTAAGTAAAAAAGCAATCACTAGTTCGGACCAAAGATTAATCTAGACTAGAGCAAACATATTTACTTAGAATTAATTTCCTAAATAAAACAACAACGACTAGACCGGGCCAATTATTAGTCTGGACTAGAGCAAACATATTTACTTAGAATTAATTTTCTAAGTAAAACATCAACCACTAGCCTGAACCAATTATTAGTCTGGACTAGAGCAAACATATTTACTTAGAATTAATTTTTTAAGTAAAACAACAACCACTAGCCCGAACCAATTATTAGTCTGGACTAGAGCAAACATATTTACTTAGAATTAATTTTCTAAGTAAAACAACAACCACTAGTCCGGACCAAAGATTAGTCTGGACTAGAGCAAACATATTTACTTAGAATTCATTTTCTAAGTAAAACAGCAACCACTAGCTAGGACCAATTATTAGTTTGGACTATAGCAAACATATTTACTTAGAATTAATTTTCTAAGTAAAACAACAACCATTAGTCCGGGCCAATTAATAGTCTGGACTAGAGCAAACATATTTATATATAATTAATTTTCTAAGTAAAACAACAACCACTAGTCCGGTCCAATTATTAGTCTGGACTAGAGCAAACATATTTACTTAGAATTAATTTTTTAAGTAAAACAACAACCACTAGTCCAAACCAACTATTATTCTGGACTAGAGCAAACATATTCACTTAGAATTAATTTTCTAAGCAAAACAGCATCCACTAGTCCGGACCAATGATGAGTCTGGACTAGAACAAACATATTTACTTCAAATAAATTTTCTAAGTAAAATAACATCCACTAGTCCGGACCATATATGAGTCTGTACTAGAGCAAACATATTTACTTAGAATTATTTTTCCAAGTAAAGAGCCAAACATTAATTTTCTAAATAAAAAACCATCACTAGTCCGGACAAACTATTAGTCTGGACTAGAGCAAACATATTTACTTAGAAAAACTTTTACAAAGGCAAAAAGGCAAACCCTAGACCGGACCAATTATGGTATAGGACTAGAGCAACCATTTAACTTAGAAAAATTTCTAAGGCAAGAATAAACTATAACAGCAAACATAAAAGCAAACAAAAGCAAATAAATCAAAATTAACCGGACCAAATAAGCCCGAAGCTAAGAATAGTATTACAATTACAGATCAAGAATCAATCTAAAAACAACAAGTTCAGAATTCAAGTTCAAGCATTCAAATATCTAAGAAACCGGAGCAGTTGGCGGGAGAAAGCTAGGACAAGGACCATCGAAGGGCTCTGGCTCCTGTTGAGTGCCATTTATGACACTATATAACGATCTATTAAGCTTTGAATTGGTGTATTTGTACTTAATTTGTTGGTGTTTTAATGTGTTTTCTGGCATTTTTGCATTTCAGACATTGATTCAGGATTCAGGTGAATTAACATTGATTTGATGCTAATATGGTGTTAGGATGGCTCCCAAGAAATAAAGGCTCGTGAAGCCCAACTCATTGCAGAAATAAAAGAAGGCAATTCCAGTTTTTCCAAAAGACCGGCGTACCCGCGCTGTGCTAGCGCGCGACCACGCCAAAGAAACAGAATATCAGCGCGCCCGCGCTGGTGAAACGCGCGGCCGCGCCAGGTCGGGAATCCAGTTTCCTGTTTCAATTAGAAGACTATTTTTATGGGCTTTTGGCTTAATTGGGATGCTATTTAAAGACAATAAAAAGATGTTTTTTTTATAACGGAGCTTAAGGAGAAGACGGCAAGAAGACCTATAGCACAATTCAATGAAGGCGAAGAATATCTAGTTTATTCTTGTGAATCTTTGTTCTAAGTTGTAATCTTGGATGCTCATTTCTTGTTTTGTTGAACCTAATACTCTGGATTACGTACTTTATTTATTATTTATTTATAAAGACTACGTTTATTATACCATGCTTTCATCGGAACACACGTTGATGATGAGTCCGATTATAGGCTAATCGTTATCGTGGGGTTCTAGCGGATTTATTTATGGATTTCTTTAGTTGATTTATTTCGATTCCCTAGTGTGTGGTGATTGTATGATAACCTAATATTGGTTGTGCTTATTCTTCTTATGAGCGTCGCGAACTTATAAGACAACGTGTTAATTCTTAATGAAGTGACAGTGAATTTAAGGATTTAGAACTTACCATACTAGCATAGGTTCATGTGTATTTGTTATGCATGATTCGTAGGTAATTTTAACCATCTTACTTGCCCTATGTAATCACGATAGATAACTTGTGCATTAAATCGTTATGTTGTCAAATTCTATAGACATATAGGGTCTCAATATAATTGGTGTCTATTCAGCTTCTATCTCTTTTGTGGATGTCTGATAGTATGATATTCGTACAACGAAAGTTGGCGATTATCAGTTTCGTGTTATCTGATTAGTGTCATCACCATTACATGCTAAGGTTAAGAACGAAAAGGCTATTGAATGAGGTACTTAATAGAATCCCATGTTTGTGTCATATATTATTCAACTCTATTTAATTTTTTTAGTTAATGTTCTCTAGTATAATTCTCAATAGTTAATCATAGTATAATCAAAACCCAAATTGTTATTCGTCTTAGCATTGAATAATAGCCATATCATTATTGCATAAGTGCATAAATCATATAGTTAATTTAACTAGTCACTGTGGGAACGAACTAGAAATAATTCTATATTACTTGCGATCGCGTATACTTGCGTGTATTATTAGGGCGTGCTTAGCGACTAACAGCTCCCCGAGTCCAGACTCGATATCTTGCTTGGCTTTAATAAATTCTTGGACAAAGCTTTCCCAGTCCGCCTCCGGATTAGTCTTGATATACTTCTCAGCGATAATCTAGCAGCGCCCGACCTCCGGAGCCCCAGCATTCGCAATCGCCCTATCATATTCCTCGGATTTCTTATAAGCATCGATGACCTCCGACTCCGGTCTCGCAACAGATATCTGCTTCCGGAGCTCAGCCAATTCCGACTTCAAGTCAGCAGCTTCCTTTTCAGCATTCTGAGCCCGTGTTGTAACATCGCTAAGATATTTGTTCAGCCCGGACAAATAAGTATCCTTAACATAAATCTGATCTCTCAGCTCTGCAAGCTCGGAATTCTTGTCAGCTATCGTCTCCTGAGCATGCTTCAAATTGTTATAAGCCATGGAAGCAACTCCGGCCATACAACCACCAAGCTACAAAAAGAAAAATGCAAATCTTGGAAAATTATCTAAGGAAAAATAGAAGAAACAGAACAAGAACAGAAACGTTATATACCTGACCCCAGAGACGAGTACACTCTTTCATGGTGGCATCGAATCCGGACTCATTCATATTCTTCCACTCCTCCTGAGAGGGAATTCCGGCCATAAAACGGGCAACACGCTCTTCGAGCCCAGGACTTCTCCTCTCCGAATGGACTTCCTCCACACCTTTACCCTTGTCCCTTCCGGACTCAGCACAAGCATCAACACGAGCCTTCTCCACCCGGGGAGGCTTCATACCAACATTCTGGAGCCTCTTCCTCCTCCGGCTAGGATCCACCTCAGGAACATCCCCCAGCGGCTCAATCTTCGAGGTTTTCGAACTCATCACCAGCTTCGACCTCAACATCCTTCTCTGGATCCATATCCTTCTCCAACGACTCCGGTCTTGAAACAGCGTTGCTTTGGGAACCTTTCTCCGTGGGTGGATTGGATTCAGACCCAGCAACAGAAGCCTTCTTTGTCAGCTTGAAGGCAGTTCCTAAAACTCTTCAAAGCATCACTATAGGCTGAAGAAGACATATCCGGATTAAAATGAGGTAAGCCTGCCAAAACAAAAAACAAAATACAAGTTAGCACAAGTATTGTACAAAAAACAAACACTAAATAACAAGTACAAAAACAATAACCAAGTCCGGACCAAAAAACAAACACTTACATCCCTAGCCTATGCATGGTCCTATGGATAATAAAAGTATCCCGGATAAGTTGAATTCCCAGACACTCACATACAGAAAAAAACCATTCAGATAGCATCTCCCAGGAGAACAGACCGAGGGAACCTAGTCCAGACTCCTCAGCAATATATGAGGAAGATACAACAAGTCCAGACCCCTCAGCATAATCAGTTCCTCGTTCCATACTTCAGGGAAGACTGTTGGATAACCAGCCTGTAAGAAGAACTGTAGCCATACTCCGCAGCCCGGAATCGAAACTCATACAACGGCATCTAGCTAGACCTAACTAAGCTAAATATATGGTGCCACAACCTAAACGTGAGCTGCACCTTAAATTGATTGCAGCAGGCAATAAACTAAGTCATCCACTTTATACTGTTTGGAGTTATCTGCATGAGAGATAATTGATACTCATACTTACACAAGTGCTTCAGAAATAAATGCCAATGCGGATTCCACCCGGACCGGAGATGCTCCAGCCAGACCGGACCAAACACCATCTGCCGGTCTGTGGTAAATCCTCTCCCCGGACTCAGGCCATCTCCACTCAATCCGGGGATCCAGTTGAAAGGCAGCCCAAATTGACGGATCCTGCGCCGCATAATCCAAAGCGGCATACTCCTCTTTCAGCTGGTATGGTTCCTTGGCGACTATACTTCCTGCGAATCTCCTATCGAATCAGCCTGGTCATACGGGCCCCGGACCAGCATTCGGCTGCCTCGCATAGCCAGAACCTGATACTCCTATAGTAACCAGCTATTTTCTATCTCCTCACTCTTGGTGATGAAGTAATTCGGAACATCACCCACAAACCCTCCGGAATACAAGGCACGTTCCTAGGAGAGGTTTTACCTATGTTCAGCTTTGTGATCGCGTTGGCCATCCAAAGTGGACGTCTTCTTCCCCCATCTCAACGCGCTCAGAAATTAGAGGATGAATCTGAATCTGACAGGCCAGGGTAGCAGGAGATGTAAACCTTTGCCCGAGCTTTAGTCCGGACCATATACCTAGAACAAATGATAGAGGTTAGTCTAAATCCCTACAGTTTATTTATCTTGAATCCTATATGGTTCGGACTACCCTATGTGTCAATTTTATTAAGTTACAAAAACCCCGGCCCAGAGAGCCAAATATCAACAAACAAAATATACGACCTTACCAACAACAAGTCCGGACAGCACAAACACTAGAAACCTCATATCACCCACTGTAATATCCGGGATATATCGTGTAATTATTTTTTGTTATTATACAATTATTATGTATGCACAGTATCTATTCTGTGAGTTAATTGTTAAATGTTATATGTACTTGGGATATTCAAAAATAATATTAATTGAGTATTTTAATTTTTATATGTCCAAAATAAAATATAGATAATTGTCATATCTTCCTAATTATTTTTATGTTGGTTTATGGATTTATAAGAATCATTGAAATTTCTAAAATCTTTTTCCGGGTATTTAAAATCTATTTTATAAAAAAACGGGAACCAACCGACGTCATCCGTTGTTACGTTTTTAGAACCCGAAACTTTTCCGAGAACTCCTTCCTAACCTAATTGTAATATTCTGAGCAGATTCCAATGTTTCGACTTTTCGATCTGGCGTACGGTTTGGCCTGCGCGGGTCCCGGCGCAACATTTCGATACAATATTCGTTTCGGTAAATCAATAAAACTCGTATTTTTGAGAAACGGGGGCTTTTTAATTAAACTATCACAATTATCACCTCGTAATACGTGTAACCAGGCGCTGAGACCAAGACCGCAGTACAAATTGTACTGATTTGGATATTATCTCGAAAACCGATACCGTTTGGATCAGTTTTTATAAATAAACGTACCGTTTTATATCCGGAATGATCCAACGGGATACTAATTTCCCATAATTATAAATAGCCTCTACCGTATTTTATTTTGTACCGGAAATCATTTGCAAACAGTAGTTACAGAATTTCTACAGAGAAAATACTATAATTATATTATGTTCTTCGTAATCAAATACAAATTCGGGAGGCGTTAATCGATATCCCGATTTTGGCGTACATATACTCAAAAACGAAGCTACTGAAATCTAGAATCCAATCTTCCATCAATTTCAACCCAGAAACATCAGGTGATTTTCTATTTAATTATTTATATTCGAATTTCTTGATAATTAAATGATGAATTTTGTACAGAAGATTGTTGTATGATTTGATGCTTGCATATTAAAGATCTTTTCTTCCTGATGATTTTGGTATATTGTACTCTTGATTTGGAGTTCAATAACATGTTCAATTTTAAGTTTAATTCTCTGATTGAAGGAATTAGGGTTTATATGGTTTGAATGTTTTCAATTCGAGTTTGGGGGGAATCTTGGTTAGGGGTTTTCAGTCGATCTTGATGGGTGCATCGTGTTCCTTATCAATTTGCAATCGAATCATATATTCATATGTCCAAAACGATTTCTGATAAGCTCGGAGTTGTATTTTGAAGTTCTCGTCGGAGTTCTTCATGTTTTGGCCGGATTTTTCGTTTCCAGATGTAGTTTGGTCCATTTGTTAACTGATTTGAACTCCTGAGATGGTTTAGAATGAAAACCCCACTTGAAATCGTGTCAAACATTCTGGTTTTCACACTGAATCGGGGCTCACCGGAGCCGTATTCCGGTCACCGGAAACTGGGTTCTTCGCGACCCGTTTCCGTTCTTGGTGACCCGGAGTTCCGACCCAGTTTAACCCCGGTTTTGATCCAAAATTCTGTAAAATGAATTTCTAACCTCTGTTTTTACAGTTTAGCCCCCCAGGTTTCCCAGCTTTGCAGAATTGGATTTCTGTTTTAAAAACTTTAAAAATAGATTTCTTTTATAAATTCATTTCCAAATTTGTTTTCAATTTCTAAAAATTCTGAAAATTATTATTTTAATTCCAAAAATTATTTTTAATTCAAAAACAAATCTAATTAATTAGTTAATTAATTCAGTTAATTTTTAATTGATTAATTGTCAATTAATTCGAAAATTAATTGTTAATTGATTTAATAATTATTAATATGATTTTAATTTATTATTTAATTAGATTTAATTATTTAAAAATGATTTAAAAAACTCTGAAAAATAGTTTCGAGCTTTAAAATATTATTCTAAATTTATTTTCAAGGCTCGATAATTATATAAAATTGTTTTGGAGCCAGAATTGGCCAACCGAACCCTGTTTAATATTTCGAAATTGATCCAACGACCCGTTTAATTCCGAAAAATGTTTTAAAAATTATTTTAAAATACCTGAAAGCCTGTTTACGACCCGAGACTCCTTTATAATGATATGTCATTGATTATTTAACGTGTTATATGTTATAGTGTGACCTGTTGGTTGACTGTCGGTCTATATGTTCGGTGTTTACTTGTTTATAGCGTAACTTTCATCCGTTAATCGGATTTGGTGAACGAAGGGTAGATAGAAGTGTATGTCGAATAGAATCATATGAGTTAAATATTGATAGAGACTTATGATGCCTAGCAGAGTAAGCAAGGCATAGGAAAGAGAAGCAGGTGATCAAGAAAATAGAATTGACATGTAGAAAATACAGCAAGTAATCAGAGGATAGAAGCGAGGCATAGGAGAAGCAGACGAGTGATTGTTGAATGAAGTCATTAGACAAGTACAAGTGAAGTTGAAATCGATTATGATAAGGCAAGTATTTCTAAAACCTTTCTCGAGATATAATGCAAATATTTCTAAATGCTCTTGTGACATACTGTTAATACCCAAAATAGCTCTATTTTATACTGTAAATACTTTGAATCCTTCAGCCTTGATCCTGAGCCATATCATTTGATTTTTGAGCCGTAAGCCTTATTCTTTGTAAACCATTTCTTGTTGATTTACCAGATACTAAACCACATAAATAAGATACTACTCCCAAAGATATATCCATCATATATACCAAACACTGGAACAGAATTGTTTACACATACAGAAACTTTTATACTCAACCATACCTTGTGATATCAAAGTACTAAAACCTTGTAAAAACACTATTCATCTAATATCCGATTATCCTACCGGCCGGAGGCCACTTCTTTTATGTACTTTGACATACCCTTTCGGTAACCATGAATTTTTTTACCATGCTCTTTTACAAATATTTTATTGTTATTAATTATGATCTGTTTTTATTGAACTCTATTGTTGATCATATTGAAATGCTTTAGAATTGGATAGTTTTTCTTTGTGTGGACCAGATTCGTGGTCAGACCATATCGATGGTCAAGTTAGGCCAATGTGTGCCTTGGATCCAGTAGTTAGAGCAGTGCTGTGTGCTTTGCTCGGGGTTAGCGCGTGACTGATCAGCAGCCTAACCTTGGTTTTAAAAGAAAACTTTAAATGAATATCCAATTCTATTGGTTGTTTAACAAGAAACTTGATTCCTTTGAATCACCTCGTTTATTTGTTTAACCTCAGTTATTGATAATATGACTTGCTGAGCTAGTTAGCTCACTTTTGCGAATCTTTTTATGTATTCACAGTTAAGACGGATACGGTTGATAGCGAGGTTTCCAAGTTCAATGTTCGAGCTAGGATTCTAGATTATGATTGATCGAGCTAGCAGGAGCTTATTGCAGTAGTGAGATAGTAAGGTTGTAAGAATAATTTCATATCAGTTGTAAATTTAATTAGTTGGGAATTTGGTGCGTTGTAATAAAAGTTAAGGTTGTGGCTTGTTTTCATACTTTAACCTGTTGCGATCCGTGGTTATGTAAAGCAGGGTCATTGCAAATAATATTTCTATACAGGTTTATATATTAAGTATATGTTGTGGACCCCGAACCTCTGACCCAGGTTGGAGGGCGCCACCGGTTGGTATCAGAGCTACAGGTTATAAGTCACTGAAACAAGCCTAGATTGTCGGGATTGGGTAAAGGGTTAGGATTAGGAATAGGAAATCGAAAGATAGGTCATCGTGAAGTTGAGTGCGACTGTATAGTAGGTCTTTGGCATGGTTCGTGTTGCGATTCGGGATTCTTAACTAGCGACGTGATATCCAGGCAACGACAATGGCAGATCCTGATTTCCCTGCATCAACTGATCGTTTGGAGCTTTCCGTCTAAGGATCGTCATCTTCTCCCAGATTCGATTTGCGCCTTGTTCCTCCAACAGTAGTAATGGTATTACCTTTTTATTATGACTGTTGCGTCTCTCCAAATTATTTAACGCTATTCTATTACCTCTTGATATGAGGCGACCTATTTAAGAAACTTCTATCTGTTTATCTTGTTTTACTAGACATCGATTGTGAGTGTGCCCTTTCAATTTACCCTACACCTTGTTCTACACCCCAGTTTAAAATCTGTTCTATGAAACAATTGTATTTATAAAGATGGATTCGGGAGCTGCAATAAATGGAGTATTGAAATACAAATTAAGGTGAGAAGGAATTTAGAAAGAAGATTCAAGTGTTCTAAAGGATGGCTGTTATCAGGTTACAAGAAGCTATTAGTAATTAGGCCACTCATGACTAGCTTGTGGAATGTAGTAGATAAGTGTTGAAGAGAGAGAGTTAGAGGAGATTAGGGATCTAAAGATTTCTTGAGATTAGAAAATGGTGTTGTAATGATGTGATAAACATTTAACAATGATGTGACATTAGCTGACTTGTTGACTATTGGATAATCTGTTCCACTCAATGATTGCAAAGTGGTTAACGGGAGTACTACCAGTATGGGAGCCTTAATGTGAAGCTACGAATAAGATAACGTGCAACGACAGCGGAAGTTTTCATTGATTACGGAAAGTAATAGACCTAATGAAGGAAAGGAGATAAATGAAAGTGAATGGATCTTTGGGTGATCATTTTTTTAACTTGGTATCTGGTCATAAGAAGGAAAACAACCAACTCATACAGTAAGGACAACCGGAGGTGTGATTTTCAAAATTTTCAAAATTTTTAACAAGTTTTCGAAAAGATTTTTCCTCACAAATTTCTAAAAGCCTTTTTGAATAAAATAAGTTTTAAACCTTGGTTGTCAAGTTACTACTTGAGTTTCTTATTTGTTAAAAGACCCGGATTATCTAGAAGATGTTGTTTCAGACTC